>NC_061114.1:31692147-31824723 GCF_002878395.1 Capsicum annuum
ATATATATATATATATATATGCATGTATGTATGTATATGTATATGTATATAAAGGGGGCTTAGGAATATGTTTATGTGGCAAACTTCTAAGGTCTCCATTCTTATTTTTCTTTTTTCTTATTTTTTTGACCTTTTATTATATTTTTTCTTATTTTTTAATTGAATAATTAATTATATTCTATCCTATTTATTAAGCATCATTAAATTCTTTAATAGCATAATAATTTATTGCCAATAAGTTATTATATTAATTATTAATTATTGTACATGGAATTGAAAAGTCACTCCAATTGTGTCTTTTTTTTTTTAATTTTTAATCCCTTTCATTTGTTATAAATGTGTGTATAAATAAAGTAATGCGCCTTTTTTTTAAAAGATTTTTTTAAAATCTTTCTATAATTATAAAATAATAACATCCTTTGATATTTCAAGTGGTTTTTTTTAACATAAAGTATTTATAAGGAGTAACTGTTTTTTTATATATAATGATTTTTAAAGGAGTTACTATTCATAACTCATGCCTCTTAAATTTATTCATTTAATAGTATCCATAACTTTTGTAATTTTTATGTCTATAACTCCCATACATTAATTTATAAATTTCTAATATCTTATGGTATTCCTCTATTTTGCCTATATAAATTCATATTTGTTTCATGAAAGCTCCCATTCAAAAATATTCTTTCTCTTCTCTTCTCTATCTCTTTGGTTTGTAAATTATAGCATGTAATAAGAATGGGTATATGAAGGCAAAATATTTCTTTTTATATTCTCTCATGTTTATGCATTTGATATTCTTTCTTACTTTTAACATTTTTTTCTCTACATATTTGTTATCCTCCTCCACGTAAATATGGTCATGAAAATCAATATTAAGATAATTTTATAGAAGTGCAATCAATTTTTAAAAAAAATGAATAATATATCTTAGATTTCTTTCCTCTTTACTATGTCAATTTTGTATTGATATATTTGAAATAGAAATATTATAAATATCATATATAGTGTAGTATCATAAATATTTCATTCTCAAATATTCTTTCATGTTTATGTATATGATATTCTTTCTTATTTTTAATTTTTTTTTTTTACATATTTATCATCCTCCTTCAAGTAAATATAATCATGAAAATCAATATTATGGTAATTTTATAGTAGTGCGATCGATTTTTTTTAAGATGTATAATATAGTTTAGATTTCTTTCCTCTATTTTATGTGATTTTCTTATTGATATAATTTAAATAAAATATTATAAATATCATATATAGTGCAACATCCTACTAAAAATTGTTACATTCTTGTGTTTTATATTATTATAACTTATTACTAATTTATTTTATTTATCCATATCTTCGGCTTAATTTGCTTCATTTTCATAATTAATAATTAATATAATAACAAATTGACAATAAATTAATATGATTGTTAAAGAATTTAATGATACTTAGTAAATAGGATAGAATATGATTAATTATTCACTTTTAAAACAAGGAAAAATACAAACAAAGGTCAAAAAATGAGGAAAAATTAGGAATGGAGGCCACAGAAGTATGCCGCATTAGCATATTTCTAAGCCTTCTTTATATATATAGGAATGCACAATTAATAAAACATGTAAATGAAAATCTGATAAATGGGGATGAATATATGTCAGATAATGAAAGTATATACTCCATCATGAGTATGGAAGTGTTTAAAGCAGTAAGATTCACAGACTACCAATATACAAATGAAAAAGAAACTGATGAAGAAATTGAAGAATGTGAAAATACTAATTTTATGAATATAAAAGTATTAGAAGAAGGTCACACCCCGGGATGACACAACAATCCTTTCAAATCTTTATCAGAATTTTTTAATTCCCTAGGAATTTATAGATTAATCCATCGTTCTTGCTAAACATTGAGAGAATAACCATATACTAGGGGTATATTTATAAGTAAATTACACATTTTTACAATATCAAAAAGTAAATTACACATTTTTACAAGATCGAAAAACTGGCGATAATCCGTACGGCTATCCAGATCTATAATTAAAAAAGCATCACTTCTACAAGATTAAAAAGCTGGCAGTAATCCGCACGACTACCAGATCTATAATATTTAAAACACATCTGGAAGAAAATATGAACTTGATATAATTTACAAACTAGGAAGAAAAATACAAAAATCTATGTAATGACTACTTACATGCCTTAAGAAAGAAGTGAGGTTTCCCTTTCGGGGGTCCCCTGAAAGCTAACAGCTACTGGAATGAAGGAATAAAATATTAATATACACTACACACACACTCTTTTTCTTTTAATAACAAACTAAGAAATTTTATGAACAAAATCTTTAGAAGACTATTTTTCTCACTTGATTTTTCTCTTACTTCTCTCTAGCTATATGTCTTTAAGTTATTCATAAGGTGGCATATCATGAGCTGGTAAGTTTAAAATTTTTCCTTTATTACCACCTTTTTGTAATTTAATGGGTTCTTCTATTGGCATTCTTTTTCCTCTAGGTTTTATGTCTTGTTCAACTTGAGTGTCTGGGTTTATTCTAAATACTCTATATCTTGGTAAATTTTCTATTGTTATATTTACTCTTTGCGTTCCGGTTAAAGCTAAAGAACATTTTATAAATTGTTAGTTTATGTACTTTGTTTATAAAATTGTATGGATTTGAACCTGGGTGTGCATTTCCCAATGAATGTAGAAAAAAGTACTAAAATGGGTAATGATACAGCTAGTTCAGCTCAAACGGTAGCTAGAGTTCTAATTTAATTTTTAGCCGGATTAAGTGGTCTACACAGCCTAAAATTTTTTACGATCTGAAAATATAATTGCTTCTGGTAAATCTATTGATTCTACTACTCTTATTTCTTCTATTAAATTTTGTTTCTTTTTTAGAATTCTGTTTAAATATTTTAAGTTTTTATATAAGTTGTTGTATGGTCTTTGAACTTGTCTAGCAAACGAATGCATTTTCATGTACTTTTAAGATTCACAGACTACCAATATACAAATGAAAAAGAAACTGATGAAGAAATTGAAGAATGTGAAAATACTAATTTTATGAATATAGAAGTATTAAAAGAAGGTTTTGAAGTGAAAAAAAACTATAATCAAAGCAGAAGCCCTATACAAAATAAATAACGACACAAAGTTCAAATGTATAGGTTGTAAAATAGGAAATCTTAATCTCGCCAAAGCTAAAGAATATTTTATAAATTGTGAGTTAAGAACAATAATTATGGTTAGAAGATCCAAAGCAAGGCTTTCATAGTGAGAAACCATAGTGAAATAGTAAGAGGAAAAGCTAGAATGGTAATAAATTACAAAAGATTAAATAATAATACTGTAATGAATGGGTATAAGTTACCAGACAAAATAGAATTAATAAACAGAATACAAGGAAGAAAAATATTTAGTAAATTTGATTATAAATTCGGATATTGGCAGATTAAGATACATGAAGATAGTATAGAATGGACAGCCTTTACATGCTTAGAAGGACATTTTGAGTGACTGGTTATGCCGTTCGGACTAAAGACAACTCCTCCAAATATCCAAAGAAAAATGGATAGTATTTTTAGAGACTATAAAAACTTTGTATTGGTTTATGTAGATGGTATTCTAGTCTTTAGTAATAATATGAGAGAACATTTAGGACATTTACAATAAGTTTTTAAATTATTTGTAGATAATGGAATAATAATAAGTTGAAAGAAAATGAAATTATGTAAAAACAGCATTAATCTTTTAGGAGTAGTTATTGGAGATGGATGAATAAAACTACAATGAAACATAGCTAAAAAAGTTTTAGAAATAGCAAATAGATTAGATAAAACCAAAGGTTTACAAAAAAATTTAGGACTACTAAACTATGCTAGAGCTTTTATTAGAGACTTAGGAAAAGTATAAGGACCGTTATATTCTAAAACAGGATCAACAGACCAAAAACACTTTAATACTGAAGACATAAAATTAGTCCAACAACTCAAGTGCATGATCCAAGATACCCCGGACTTAACGCTACCCTTAGAAACAGATTATCTAATAGTAGAGACAGATGAAAGCCTTCGCGGATAGGAAAAGGACAATTTAAATAGCATAAACGCAGAAACACAAGCAGTAATTTATGGTTTAAATAGTTTTAAACATTATATATTAAATAATCCTGAAATATTAGTAAGAACAAAATGCGAGGCTATGGTAAAATTCTATCAGAAAATAAAAGAAAAGAATAGTAGTAAAAAGAGGTGGTTAAATTTTCTAGATGCCACTTCCATTTACAATATTGTTTTAGAACATATTAAAGGGAAAGACAATAACCTAGCAGATCAACTAAGTAGACTAATAAAAGAAGACAACTAACAATTTTTGTTTCAGGATGTATACAGACAAAGACAAAGGAAAGGCAGATGCCTCATCCTCTCAAGACTATTTAAAGAAATTACTAAGCAACGAAATAAATAATGACAAAAAGTTCTAATGTATAGGATGTAATCTTAAGGCTCTGTAATGAAATCATATCCTTCTACTAACAATTTACGACTAAGATTTTGGCATTAATGAAGAAATAAAGAACAGGACAGACAAAGTAGACCTAGAAATAGTCTTGAGTAACTATTTGAAATTATTAGCAACTCTAGAAATATCACAATCAAAATCATTCAAAGAATATTTAAGTGAAATAATATGGAAATTACATGGAATTAGAAACGACATAGAATATTACAATAGAAGGATAAGTGATACGGGAATTTCTAGCTCGAGACCTTTTGCACGAAGCCAAGCATGTGAGCTGCAATGACTCCAAGCCCTGTTCACTTCCTTGGCCGTGTGTGAGGCCCTTGTGAGTCCATCTAAGGGCCTATACTTATTAAAGTGTGAAGAGGCCCAACAAAACACCCCAAACCCACCCACTTAATGCCAAGGGTATTTTGGTTTTTTATCCCTCCTTTGTAATTGACTGTATAAGACATTTGTTAGGGCTATTATTTTAGTTAGTTAATTTATATTTTGGAAGACAACAAAACACTTGTAATATTTTGGAACTTCTTTCTTCCATTGGAGAAGCCCCACTTTTGAAAACTCACTAGTAGAGTGATACTAGTGTTGTCTCTTGGCTAGAATCTAGGATCTTGGGGTTCTTGAGTTCCTCTTGGTCCAAGTAATAACTTGGTATTGATATTCACAACTCTTAGGGTCCTTTCTCATTGTTGGGGTTATTAAATCTTTGAATATTGTGTGTCAAGTTTCTATCTCTTTTGTAATCTTGTTAACTTTGTGTTGTTGAATCTAAAAGTCTAGTGAAGCCGTGTGGCGCTCTTTAGATTCACTAGCATTGTTGCCTTGTTGTTCATCTTATTTTCTTGTTCAAAACACAAACTAAAAGTCTAGTGAAGCCGTGTGAGGCCTATTTCGATTAACTAGCAACTTGGTGTTCATCTTGTTGTTCTTGTGTTGGTTGAAATCTCTTGATACACACATAGTCTTGTTACATAGTCTTGTATCATTTGGTATCAAATCTTGTGGTTGATTTTGTTCCACCAGAATCAATCTTGGGCTTGGTAGTTGAAAAATACAAAAAAAATTATTGAAATCTGAAAATTCCAGAAAAAAAGAGAAATCTATCCATCTTGTTCTTGGCCGAGAAAATTGTCTTGTGTTGTGTGTTGGCCGAGATTGGTGTTTGTGTGTTTAGATCTAGATGTTCTTTTATTGGTCTAGTTTGTTTCTTGTGTTGATTTCTTTCTCATCAACACAAAAGGTTTCTAAAGCTAAGTTGAGCTTAACATACTGACATTGCTATTGTGGACTTTAAGTGGTAGTATGATGAACTTAAAGTAGGTCGAGTTGTGTGTTGTTTTTGCTTGATGTTTAAAGTGGGATGTTATTGGTTAATTGTGGTTGTGTTCTTGAAGTATTGTTGTGGTGTTCATCTTGATCTTCTCCTCATCTCATATCTTGACCACTATAAAGACTAAAATAGATCCAAAAAGGTTGCAAAAAAAAGTTGTAAAGTTGTTTGTGAGAAGACTTGCCAACATCACTTCCTTGATTTAACAAACGTTTTTCCTTAAAACAAGGAGCCTTGTCTTATGGAACTAGTAAAGTCAAGCCTCACCTTTTTGAGTTGGAAAAAGTTGAAAAGTTACAAGACTTTACTTTCTCTCCAAAAGTAAAGTCATCCATTACAAAATTGTGAAGATTAAGGCCTCAAGTTGTTGAACAAAATGTATGAACCTGTGACCAATACCATGCTGTCACGTCACCTTAATCACTATTCACATAATTAATTAAGCTCAATTTTTATATTTTAGTTTCTAATTGTTGATTCTTAGTTTCTTCTAATTGACTCGAGAACTAATTAGCAAGCTAGTACATTCCTACTAGGTTGTCAACTAGCCCCTTGAAGCCTTGTATTCGTGTCATTGTTTGTTTGTGTGTTTTTGTCGTTTGAATAGTTTGTAACTCCTTGAATCTAGTTCGAAAGGAATTTTTTGAGTTTCAAACAAGAATCCACTCCGGACAAGAGCATATTCAAACCTTAAGGATTCATGGGTTACTAGCCAATTACAACACTTGTGGCGCTCGATTGTGACTGATCCAAGAGAGTGTGAGTGAGGAGAGGTTTTAAACTAACTTGTTTGTTTCTTGTGTAGGTGATACCTTAACAATGGAGGAAACCACATCTCAAATCGTGGATTCAATGAAATGGAGAATATGAGGGTCACTCTTGAGGCAATGACCCAAACTCTTGAAAGGTTCAGTACGGAAGTAGGAGTCATAAGGGGAGAAGTGACGACTATTAGTGGGAGGTTAGAACAAGTGAGAGTCAAAGGAACTCTCACCCTTCTACTCCTTTAAATGATTCGTCAAGTGGACATGATAGAAATTTGTCCACCACCGTTACTCCCGAAACATGGCAACAATTTCCAAATCCTTCACTAGTTCCACTAAATACCACAAGCCAAACCACCCATAACCCCCTAACCCGAGACTCTAATAGACCAACTCATTCCCAAACTCCTCAAGTTCCACAAGAGGGACTTGGGCATCCAATACCTCCACTAAATCCAAACCCTCCCTTTCGAGCTCCACTAAACCAAAGACCACCACCTTCACAAAATCCAATCCCTCCAAATTAAGTTCCAACCATCCAAAACCGTCCCGTCTACTTTAAAGAATATGGTAGAGAGGATTATGAAGGGTATGGAGCCCTTGACGATATTTATATAAGGGAAGAAAAGATGAGAAGGGGACGTGTGGATCCAAGAAGATACCAAGGGTATGGAGAAAGGGGAAACCGACACCAAAAGAGAGACGTAGGCATGAATACCATCAAATAGAGCCTACCTATCTTTAAGGGTGAATGTAACCCTGAGGTGTATCTTTCTTGGGAGTCGGCGTGTGATAAAGTGTTTCAAGTGAATGATATTTCGGAGGAGAAGAAGAGTAGTTACGCCATAACTCACTTTGAAGGCTATGCTAACACATGGTGGAAATACGTCAAAGGTTTGGTAATGAGTTGATTGATGGAAAACCACCACCTTGGTTTTGGTTGAGGTACCTAATGAGAAAATGGTTCCTTTCCGAGAGTTATCGACATGACTTGCTTGCTAGATTGTACAATTTGCAGCAAGGGAATCAAAGCGTGATGGCATATTATGATGAGTTTCAACAACTCATGTTGAAACTTGATCATCATGGAGAACAAATTAGTTATAACATCATTCGGTTCAAGTGTGGGTTGAACAAAGAGATCTTCACTCATTTGTTACTTCACAAGTATGATACCGTCGAAGGTATTTTCCAAGTGGCTCTTGAGATTGAAAGGGAACTTAAAAAGCAAAGGGACAATCAACCTCGGGTTGGCCAAAGGGCAAGGATATGGTTCAATCCTCTTCGGGTTGTCCTAGAAACAAGGACCAACCCTCCACTACAAGGCTTCCCGAGCCTAAAGCAGTCCATAAATTTCCTCTCCAGGAAGAAGCTCACAAGTATCCTAATCCTAAAGGGTTCCAATGTTTTAAGTGTCAAGGTTGGGGACATAAAACCAATGAATGTCCACACCGATGTAATGTGATCTTAAGAAAAGGGAGATTGTATTACCTTGGTGAGGAGGTGGGTCTTGAAAAAGAAGAGGATGAGGCCGAGCCTCAAGATGAAGAGATAGTCGAAAGAGAGCTACATGATGATGATGATGATTGTGAGGATGCTTATCCACAAGAAAGGAAGTGCGTTATTCCAAACTTTGTAGTGAGGCGTGCCATGATTATTAAGGCGATAGACGATCCTAGCCAATAAGAGAATCTATTCCATACTATATGTCTATTGAAGGGAAGTATGTGCACTTTGGTGATAGATAGTGGTAGTTGTGCAAATGTTGTTAGTGTTGCTATGGTAAACTTCTTGAAATTGCCAACTACACTTCATACTAGCCCTTACAAGTTACAACGGTTGAATGAATTTGGTGAATTGAAAGTCATGAGGCAATGTGTGATAAATTTTAAAGTAGGAAACTACCATGAAGAAGTGCTTTGTGATGTGATACCAATGTAAGTGTGTCACTTGTTGTTAGGTAGACCTTGGCAATATAATAGGTCTACCAAATATGATGGGAGGTATAATAGATATTCACTTTTGAAGGATGGCCTAAAGGCCACACTTCATCCCCTTTTGCCTTCACAAGTGAACAAGTTGCATCAAAGGATGAGAGAATTAAAAGAAAAGGGGAAGAAATCTGAAAATAAAGAAAAGGAGGGGGAACCTATAGGTGGGGTAGTGGGGGTATCCGGGGCTGCCTCAACATCAAATGGAAAATAAAACATGGTGATGTTGGTTAGAAAGAAGGAGCTCCTCGTAGATCATGATGAGGACACACCCATGCTTCTTTTGGTATATTGTTTTAACACTAACCCCACTAATTTTTCTATTTCTCCTTTGATTTCTTATGTGTTGTAGGATTATGAAGATGTTTTCCTCAAAGAATTTTCACAAGGGCTGCCCCCACTTCGGGGAATTGAACACCAAATAGATTTTGTGTTAGGCTCACAATTACCCAACAAACTGGCTGATAGAAGCAACCCGGCGGATACCAAGGAATTGCAACGCCAAGTTGAGGAACTTCTTAATAAAGGGTACATCAAGAAGAGTATGAGCCCTTGTGCAGTCATGATTCTACTAGTTCCTAAAAAAGATGAAACTTGGTGTAGATGCATTGATTGCCGAGCCATCAATAAGATAACGGTAAAATATCGTCACCCTATTCCTAGGCTAGATAATACACTTGATGAATTGAATGGTTCGTGTTTGTTTTCTAAAATTGATTTGAGGAGTAGCTATCACCAAATTCGTATACAATCAAGTGATGAATAAAAAACCACCTTCAAGACCAAATTCAGTCTCTATGAATGGATGGTTATGCCATTCGGCCTAACAAATACTCCAAGTACTTTCATGAGGCTAATGAATCATGTGATGAAGCCATTTATCGAAAATTTTGTTGTTGTTTACTTTGATGATGTGTTGGTATTTAGTAAGTCCTTAGATAAGCATGTAAAGAATTTACAATGTGCGTTTGATGTCCTCCGAAAAGAGAAGTTATTGCCAATCTAGAAAAGTGTTCTTTTGGTGTCTATGAGGTTGTATTTCTTGGGTTTATGGTGAGTTCAAGAGGGGTTGAAGTGAATGAATCTAAGATTGACGCAATTAAAAATTGGCCAACTCCTAAAATTGTAGGTGAAGTGAGAAGCCTCCACGGGTTGGCTAGTTTTTATAGACGGTTTGTCAAAGGATTTAGCACTATTGCCGCCCCTTTGACCGAAGTAATTAAAAAGGATCATCCTTTCAAGTGGGAAGATGAACAAGCTAAGGCCTTCGAGGACTTAAAAGCTATGCTCATCTCGGCCCCTTTGCTACAATTGCTGAATTTTGATAAGACTTTTGAGGTAGAATATGATGCTAGCAAAGTCGGCATAGGTGCGGTTCTAATGCAATAATTGAAGCCTATTGCCTACTTTAGCGAAAAGCTCAAAGGAGCAACTCTAAACTACTCTACGTATGATTTAGAGTTGTATGCCTTGATTAGAGCCTTGGTCACTTGGCAATATTATTTGTGGCCTAAAGAATTCGTGATCCGAATGGATCATGAATTCTTGAAACATCTACGGGCACAAGACAAGCTTAACCGGCAGCATGCCAAATGGATTAAATTTCTTGAAACTTATCCTTATGTTATTCATTACAAGAATGGTAAAGACAATGTGATTGTTGGTGCTTTATCCCAAAAATATGTGCATGTGTCTAATTTGTCATCTAAGTTGATGGGTTTTGAAAGCCTCAAGTCTTTATATCCCAAGGACCCTCACTTCGCTCCTATCTATAGGAAAAGTAAAGAGTTGGATAGGGATAGGTGGGTTACGGATAGGGGTTCTCATCCCTATATCAAATTTGATGGATACTTGTTTAAGGGTAGACGATTGTGTGTTCTCTCAAGTTTGTAGAGAGAATTTTTTGTGAGGGAATCACACAATGGCGGTCTAATGGGCCATTTTGAGGTCGATAAGACCCTCGAAATTTTGAAAAAACAATTTTATTGGCCTAGAATGAACAAGGATGTGGCCCGGATTGTAGCCAATGTGTTGAGTGCAAAGGAGCCAAGTTACGGCTTCAACCCTATGGGTTGTACACCCCATTGTCCATCCCTTTTTATCCTTAGCTTGACATATCAATGGACTTCGTGTTGGGATTTCCGAGAACTAGAAGGGGACAGGATAGTATTTTTATCGTGGTGGATCGGTTTTCCAAGATGGCTTACTTTATTCCTTGTTCTAAATATGATGATGCGCTTAGTGTAGCCTCTTTGTTTGTTGATAATGTTGTAAAACTTCATGGTTTTCCGAGGACCATAGTGAGTGATAGGGATTCTAAATTCCTAAGCCATTTTTGGAAGTCCATGTGGGGTAGCCTCGGTACTAAGTTGTTGTTTTTGACTTCATGTCACCCACAAACCGATGGCCAAACGAGTAGCAAACAGAACCCTAGGGTTTATGCTACGGTCCATGGTTAATGGAAAAATGACTTCTTGGGAGGAGCACTTAACGTTGATAGAGTTTTCTTATAATCGTATTATACACTCAAGGACGGGGATGATACCCTTTAAGTGTGTATACAGCATCAACCCCCTCACCCCTTTGTATTTAACCCCTTTACCAAGTGATTTTATGATAAGCTTAGATGGAAGCAAATGGGTTGAGGCCATGAAGAAGATATATGAGAAGGTGAGGTTGCGGTTGGAGAATAAAAACCAAGAAGTTGCAAGGCAAACCAACAAAGGAAGAAGAAAGCTCATTCTTGAACTGGGAGATTGGGTGTGGGTGCACCTACGGAAGGATAGATTCCTGTCTAAAAGGTATGCTAAGTTGATACCACGGGGTGATGGCTCGTTCCAAGTATTAGAAACGATCAATGACAATGCCTACAAGATTGATCAACCCCCGGAATATCAAGTGCACAACACTTTTAATGTGTGTAACCTCTCTCGGGTGGAAACGGTGAAGGATAGCAATGATCCGAATTTGAGGACAAATTTCCTTCAAGATAGAGAGGATGATACAGGAATTCCTAGATCGAAACCTTTTACACGAAGTCAAGTACATGAGTTTCAACGACTCCAAGCCTTGTTCACATCTTTGGCCATGTGTGTGGCCCTTGTGAGTCCATCTAAGGGCCTATACTTATTAAAGTGTGAAGAGGCCCAACAAAACACCCCAAACCCACCCACTTAATGCCAAGGGTATTTTGGTTTTTTATCCCTCCTTTGTAATTGACTATATAAGTCATTTGTTAGGGCTAGTCTTTTAGTTAGTTCATTCATATTTTGGAAGATAACAAAACACTTGTAATATTTTGGAACTTCTCTCTTCCATTGGAGAAGCCCCAATTTCAAAAACTCACTAGTAGAGTGATACTAGTGTTGTCTCTTGGCTAGAAACTAGGATCTTGGGGTTCTTGAGTTCCTCTTGATCCAAGTAAGAACTTGGTATTGATATTCACTACTCTTAGGGTCCTTTCTTATTTTTGAGGTTCTTTGAATATTGTGTGTTAAGTTTCTATCTCTTTTGTAATCTTGTTAACTTTGTGTTGTTGAATCTAAAAGTCCAGTGAAGCCATGTGGGGCTCTTTCAATTCACTAGCATTGTTATCTTGTTATTCATCTTATTTTCTTGTTAAAAACACAAATTCAAATTCTAGTGAAGCCGTGTGAGGCCTATTTCGATTCACTAGAAACTTGTTGTTCATCTTGTTGTTCTTGTGTTGGTTGAAATATCTTGATACACACATAGTTTTGTATCAGTAAGTTATCTAAAGAAATTGTGTTACATAGTAAATATTCCTTTAGGATAAAAATAAGTAAAAGTACATGAAAACGCATCCGGTTGCTAGACAAGTTCAAAGACCATACAACTATTTATATAAAAACTTAAAACATTTAAACAGAATTCTAACAAGGGAACAAAATGTAATAGAAGAAATAAGAGTAGTAGAATCAATAGATTTACCAGAAGCAATTATATTTTCAATTCGTAAAAAAAATTTAGGCTGTATAGACCACTTAATCCGGCTAAAAAGTAAATTAGAACAGATTGGATATTGTATAGATTATTGGAATATTAGAATAAAATCAATTAGAGAAGAATGTAATAAAGAGACATTTTGGCTAGGATAAAAACATTAAAATAGATTTCTTTAAGAAAATAGAACATCTAGATTTGCAATTAAAAGTAGAAAAGAGACACAGACAAATAAAAGATGATCAATCATTAAAAGTAATTGCGGTAGTGGAGAACATATTTTGCATGGAGAAGATTCTCAACTAAATACTATTACAGATCTCATAATAAATCTAGGAGAAGCAGTACAAAGAGAAGACAGTAAAATACTAAAGACTCTAGAAGTATTGGAAAAAATGCAAATTAAACAAAGAATCTGTTAGATAAAATAGAATAGAATTTTGATTTCCTAAAAAATCAACAAATAGAACTAGAAAGAAAAATTAAAGTAATAACAAATTAGGATATAAATTTTCTTAGTATAAATAACATAGAAAAAGAATTAAAAGAAATACGTAAAGAAATTAGTCAACTTAAAGAAATGACCCTCTTATGAATAACATCTCTATAAATGATCAACTCTACTTAGCAATATTACAAAAAGCGGCACAAATTCAATCAAATCCCGAAGGATTATCAGATCATCAACCCCAAAGAAAAGGAGACTCCACAATAATAAAATAAAATAATATTATAATATTACTACTATTAGAACTTAATAAAAATCTAGAAAAAGTAATTGAAGAAAAAGTTCAACTAGAACAACAAGAAAAAGCTCAGATCGAACAACAAGCTAGTATAGAAGAATTAATAGAACAACTACAGAAATTAGAATTAACTCCTTAAAAGGAGAAACAAAAGCTAAACACTACTAAAAAATCGTGGACCTTTTTTCAGCATCCCCAAGTAGACCAAGATCAGGTTTTACCCAAAATAGCTTAACAAATAATGTACTATCTAGAATAATAAACAGACCAAAAATGACACCAAGACAACAGCTAGAAGAAATTTTAGATATAGATAAAGATATATAACTTTTTCAACAAAACAAATTAAAATTAATAAGTGCCAAGACACTATATAATGAAGGAATGTTTTCAATAACACAATTATATAAACATTATAGAGAAGAACAATTATGCGTAATAGGTAAAGATAGTCTTAGTATAAATCTAATAAGTTCAGAATCTTTAAGACAAATTGCCAAGTCAAATATAAGCCTCATGCACATAGGACTCATAGTAGTAGGCCTAAAAGGACTAACCAGAAAAAATCTAAGAACCAAAGTATTAGTTACAATCTATGATAATAGATAGTCAGACTCAAAAAGATCTATAATTGGAATAACAGAAGTAGATATATTGACAAATGGATGACTTTTTTATTTTAGTCCAGATTATATGATAAATTCTCTAGAATTTGGAAAATATATAAAGATAGAAATCCAGACTAAAGGATATGAAGAAATGAATAATGGAAAAAATTTATTAATATGTGTAGGATTTATAGGAAAACTCGCCACTAATAGTAATACAAAATTTAGATTAAGAATAGATGATGTAGTAAGTTTAATGGAAAATAAAGGTATTAAATTAATGAAACCCCTAAAGATAAATTTTGAAGACTATGCAGGACTAGAATGGAACTTAGAAAAATTTACTAAGAAAGAAATACTAAAGCCAACCGATCATTTAATGTATATATACACTAAAGAATAAACTTCAATAAGATTTACCAATATACAAATGAAAAAGAAACTGATGAAGAAATTGAAGAATGTGAAAATACTAATTTTATGAATGTAGAAGTATTAGAAGAAGGTTTTGAAGTGAATAAAGCTATAATCAAAGCAGAAGCCCTATACAAAACAAATAACGACAGAAAGTTCAAATGTATAGGCTGTAAAATGCGAAATCTTAATCTCGCCAAAGCTAAAGAACATGTTATAAATTATGAGTTAAGAACAGATAATTATGGTTATACACATAAGAAGAAAAGAAAAGGCAAACACTCAGAATCGATATATAGTATAGACGAAAGTATAAAAGAATTTATGGAAAGGGCGACAAGTACTATAAGCCCTTTTTAGAGAACAACCGGAACGCAAAGAGTAAATATAACAACAAAAAATTTACCAAGATATAGGGTATTTAGAATAAACCCAGACACTCCAGCTGAACAAGACATAAAACCTAGAGGAAAAAAATGCCAATAGAAGAACCCATTAGATTAAAAGGAGGTGGTAATAAAGGAAAAATTTTAAACTTACCAGCTCATAATCCTCAGGCTTGGAATAATATAATAGACATAGGGAAAATGTAGTTGTAGCAGACTACATACAACATATATAGGGGAATCAAGAACCAGATGTAGAAATTATGTATATATATTTAGAAACATTTCTAGGAGAAAGTACTAAAGCACTATGGGAAGCATACAAGACATTATTCCCACAGGATTTTCATTAATTAGTAGAACTAGGTTCAAATTCATACAATTTTGTAAACAAACTACATACTTTACTAACAGGAGAAGATCCCAATAGTGGATTAGTGGTATTGCAGCAAAAAGCCCTAATAAATTTAGAACAACTAAGTATTAATAATTGGTCAAGGATTAAAGAATTTCTAAATGACTACTTTTATTATTGTACAATTAGTGGAAACTCATTTGATCAGACTCTAGGAGATAGATTATTTAAAAAATTACTAGGGGCTCTAGGAAGAGAAATAGAAGAAAAATAGTCCAAAAGAGAAGGAGTAATACAAAACCTAAACAACCAATGGTCAATAGGACAAAGAATACAACATGTAATAGATATATTACAAGAAAAATGTAAAAATATACAGATACAAAAATAATTAAAAAAAAGTGATACAGATTTTTGTAAAAATATATATACTGCATAACATTATGACCAAGATTATAAAAAGAAAAAATATAAAAAGGCATATAAAAAAGACTATCACCCTAGGAAGAAATATTACTTAAGAAGATCAAACGCAAAAAAGTCATATCTAGATAAGAATAAACATGTAAGAAAATATAACACCAGTAGAACCTACAAAAATAGATTAGAATACTTTACCTGTGGGAGTGTAGAGCACTTAGCAAATACTTGTCCAAAAGGAAACAATATAGATCTAGGAATGCACAATTAATAGAAGATGTAAATGAAAATCTGATAAATGTGGATGAATATATGTTAGATAATAAAAGTATATACTCCATCAGGAGTATGGAAGTGTTTGAAGAAGAAAAAGATAAATTTGATTTTTCAGATTCTGGAGAAGAGGAATTTATAAATAAAATAGGATTAGAAAAGACGAACTTAGACTATCATGATTTAGTAAATTTGATAGAAGAATGTGAACATGAATTTGGGGAAGGAAAAGAATTAGATAGTAACCAGTGTTGTTTCTTTAAATGGTTTTCAAGTAAAAACAAAGGGGTAAAATGTAAGAAATGCTATAAAGAAGGATGCATAAAACGTATAGAAAAAACCTCAAAAATCCTAGAAATTCCAATATCAATAAATAATTTAAATAATTGCTACACGAATGAACTAATAACCAGAACAACAAAGACAGAATATTACAATTAGAAGAAAGACTAAAAAAATTAGAGATAAGAGTATACAGTAAAGAGATAATTAGAGAAGAAGATTTAGTAGAGATAGAATTATTAAATACATCAGTAGAAAATAATAAAGTTAAATAGAATTTTACCATCAAAATTAATTAAAAACTTGCCAAGACCTCAACAATCCATGCAAATGGACGGAACCCATAATACCTATACAGACTATATACCAAAAGCAAAGGTAATTTTTATTAATACTTGTGAAAAATTCTATCAACCATCATATACACTCAATGAAATACTAGTTGGAGATTTAAACATAAAGACAGACTTTGTCTTAGGATTAGATTCTACGATGCAAAATAATGGCGAATGTTTTATTACAAAAAATTGGGTAAGATTCGCTAGCAATATCACTCACTCACCAGTACAGACACAACCCCTGCTAACTAAATATTATTTCCTTAAAGATAAGATAGAAGAAAGAATCGAAAGTTCAAATGATCAAATAAAATCGAAAAAAAAACTCTAGAATATGATGAAACAGAAAATTGTACTTGTAATTATAATAAAAAGGTAACAATGTATGAGGAATTACAAGATCTATTAACAGTAGAAGAAATAGAAAAAGATTACGCATTAATAAAACTAGATACCGAATTATACAATTTTAGGAATGATATACAACAGATAGGGGTAATCAAAGATCAAAAAGACCTGGATAAAATAATACAAATCCTAGACAAACTAGAGATAATTGGACAAAAACCCTTGAAACATTAGGACTCCAATCAAATTACCTACAAATTAGAAATACTTAATCCAGAATATACTATAAAAACAGAATCTATAGAAGCTACAAATGAAGACCTTAAAGACTTTGAAATACAAATAAAAGAGCTACTAGAATTCGGGATAATTAGAAGATCCAAAGCAAGACATAGATCAGCAGCTTTCATAGTAAGAAACCATAGTGAAATAGTAAGAGAAAAATCTAGAATGGTAATAAATTACAAAAGATTAAATGATAATATTATAATGGATGGGTATAAGTTACCAGACAAAATAGAATTAATAAACAGAATACAAGGAAGAAAAATATTTAGTAAATTTGATTGTAAATTCGGATATTGGCAGATTAAGTTGCATGAAGATAGTATAGAATGGACAGCCTTTACAAGTCCGGAAGGACATTTTGAGTGGTTGGTTATGCCGTTCGGACTAAAGACAGCGCCTCCAATTTTTCAAAGAAAAATGAATGGTATTTTTAGAGACTATAAAAACTTTGTCTTGGTTTATGTAGATGATATTTTAGTCTTTAGTAATAGTATGAGAGAACATTTAGGACATTTACAACAAGTTTTTAAATTATTTGTAGATAATATAATAATAATAATAAGTAGAAAGAAAATGAAATTATGTACAAACAGTATTATTTTTTTAGGAGTAGTTATTGGAGATAGAAGAATAAAACTACAATCTCACATAGCTAAAAAAGTCTTTAAAATGTCAGATAGATTAGATAAAACCAAAAATTTACAAAAAAAATTAAGACTACTAAACTATGCTAGAGTTTTTATTAAAGACTTGGGAAAAGTAGCAGGACCGTTATATTCTAAAACAGGATCAACAGACCAAAAAAACTTTAATAGTGAAGACATAAAATTAGTCCAACAACTCAAGTGCATGATCCAAGATATCCCGGACTTAACGCTACCCTTAGAAATAGATTATCTAATAGTAGAGACAGGTGAAAGCCTTCATGGATGGGGAGCAATATTAAAGGCAAAACCCAATAAATATAGTGATAAAAAAAAATGAAAAATTTTGTGCTTATTCAAGTGGAAAATATAAAGCAAAGGGCAATTTAAATAGCATAGACGCAGAAACACTAGCAGTAATTTATGGTTTAAATAGTTTTAAACATTATATATTAAATAAGCCTGAAATATTAGTAAGAACAGACTACGAGGCTATGGTAAAATTCTATCAAAAAATTAAAGAAAGAGTAGTAGTAAAAGGAGGTGGTTAAATTTCCTAGATGCCACTTCCATTTACAATATTATTTTATAACATATTAAAGGAAAAGACAATAACCTAGCAGATCAACTAAGTAGACTAATAAAAAAAAGAACTAACAATTTTTGTTTCAGAATGTATACAGGCAAATACAAAGGAAAGGCAGACGCCTCATCCTCTCAAGACTATTTAAACAAACTATAAAGCAACACTCATTACAGGCCACTAATAATGTTGGAACATCCAAAATTAGAAAGACTAATCTTCGGACCTCACAATCTCATCAGTTATGAGCCATCCAATTTGACTTTCAAAGTTAGACCAGATGTAAGGGTGGACAAACCACAGATCTGCCTGATCGATAATTTATGGATTTCCTACAACATGACACCTAGAGACACTAGATATTTTATTTCAGTTGTAAATGCTTTAAGCTAATATTTTACTGAGAAAAACAGTACTAACAGATTTAAATTTTATGTTGTTCTTAGGGGAAAGACACAGGGAGTATTTCAAACATGGATAGAGATAATAGATTCGGTAAAGGACTATACAACTCATCTCTATAAAGGCTATAATGATTTAACAAAAGCATTAAATTATGTCCGCAGAAATCTAGGGCCAAACTATTACATTACTCTAGCCCTAAGACCAAATATAAAAGAAGTTTCTCAATATAATATTAAAAAAAATACAGACAAAATTATGTTTTGTGACCATTGTTCCTCCGTGACTGAAGCTTTTAAAAGACTAATTCACGCTAATGAAATTTTAAGACAAGACGATGAAACCTTATAAATGAAAAAGGACAAATGTTAGAACATATAAGTATTTTACAAGATCGTATAAAGATTCTTTATGAATCATCACAATAGACTCAGCAAATTTATGAGACTCAAATAATCCCAAAGAGTTCTTCATCTTCTTCAACAATGAATAAAAAAAGGTGTGCATTCCCTAATGAATGTAGAAAGACCCTCTGTATCGGGTAAAGATACAGCTAGTCCAGCTCAAACGGTAGCTAGTAAAAACTCCTCAAATCCGTTAATGGGCGTGTATTCCCCAATGAATATAGAAAGACCTACTGTATCGGGTAATGATACAGCTAGTCCAGCTCAAATGGTAGCTGGTAAAGACTCATCGAATCCGTTGACGGCTGACACTTCACCAAAAAGTGTAGGGAGAATACTCCCAACCAGTTTCAAGACCACAGGTACCCAGACAACAGACGAAGAAAGCTCTTCCAAGACTAGAAAAGGTTTTTTCTTAAGAAAAAAGAAAAATGAAAAATGAAATATAGAAAAAAGAGTAGTAGACTCAATAAAAAAATTATTAGCAGAGCAACTGCCCAAAGAAATAACAATAAATTTAGAACTACCAAAACCAAGATTAAGAATTCCAAGAGAAAAAATAAGATCACCCAGAACAGGAACAAAACTGGGACTATCAGACAGAGACAATGACAAGTATGATCGAAATTACAATTCGGTCATGGATCAATTTGCCCAAGATCCAAATGCGGACAATGATTTAGGAATGAATTTCGACTCAGAAGCATTACACAATTTGGATACGTAAGCAATGACGATATTTACAAAAAGATAAAATAAGAGACGTATGCAATGATATAACAGATGAATAAATGGGAAACAGGTGGACAGATGGGAGCTAAAGTAGAAACATAACTATATGACTGCGGGGCCCACCCAACTTGCTAAAGTTTTATCAAGATATTTGAAGTCCACAGAATGCCTATAAATACCACCTTATGGATGACTTAAAGACATATAGCTAGAGAGAAGTAAGAGAAAAATCAAGAGTGAGAAAAATAGTCTTCTAAAGTTTTTGTTCATAAAGTTTCTTAGTTTGTTCCAAAAAAAAAAGAGAGAGAGTGTGTAGTGTATATTAATATTTTATTCCTTCATTCCGGTAGCTGTTAGATTTCAGGGGACTCCCGAAAGAAAAACATCACTTCTTCCTTAAGTCATGTAAGTAGTCGTTACATAGATCTTTGTATTTTTCTCCCTAATTTGTAAATTATATCAAGTTCATATTTTCTTCCAGATATGTTTTAAATATTATAGATCTAATAGCCGTGCGGATTACCACCAGTTTTTCGATTTTGTAGAAGTGATGTATTTTTTTATTATAGATTTGGATAGCCGTGCGGATTACTACCATTTTTTTGATCTTGTAAAAATGTGTATTTTACTTATAAATATACCCCTACTATATGGTTATTCTCTCAGTGTTTAGCAATAACGATGGATTAATCTATAAATTCCTAGGAAATTAAAAAAGTTTGATAAATATTTGAAAGGATTGTTGTGTCATCCCGGAGTGTGATTAAAGAAGTCATTGCTAAATACCTAAAACTAAAGAGAAAGGGATTAACAGGGTATAAATTAAAAATAAAATCAAAAAATACAAAAAATATTTTATTTAGTTGGGAGAAAATATACTTTGATCTTTATAACTTGTCCACTTACACTATACTAAGGACAACGAAAGAGGAAGTACTGAGTAGAATTTACACCATATTATAAAACATCCGCTTTAACTCTTCTTTCATTTCTCATACCTGCTTCAAAGATTTCTACCTGCTTATCTGCTTTAGTTATTTCTTGCTCCAATTTTAATAATATATTGTATCTTCTCTATATATATATATATATATATATATATATATATATATATATATAATCTTTTAAGATGTATAACATAGTTTAGATTTCTTTTCCCTTTTCTATGTAATTTCTTTTATTGTTATATTTGAAATACAAATATTGTAAATATCATATATAGTGCAATATCATATTAATAATTGTCACACTCTTGTGTTTTATATTATTATAATTAATTATTTTATTTTATTTTTTCATAACTTCGGCTTACTTTGCTTCATTTTCATAACTTTTAAAATATTTATTTGATGCGTAAAAGAATGTCATCATAAGTGAATGTAACACTAAAGGCACAAGATAGAAATTATAATCGACATTTGCATAAAAGATCAAGTACTCCTACAAAAATAGAGGTTAAAACAGAACATAATATTTTCAACTTCATCCATAAATTATGGTTTCAAAATATGACCTCTTGTTCCATTTACTTCATCACTTATACATTCCAAATTATTTGTTCTACAATGTGTATATAAAAAAGTAGGTACTTTAAAAGTAGCAAAGAATTTTTATTTTTATTTTTTTTTTAAAAATATTTTCTCAAATTAAGATCAATAAAGATCAAAAGTGTCTTGACTGGAATACTAGTGTTATATACTACTTCATTTACAAAATAGTGAAATATATTCATTTACTAATTTTTTTTTTTTATAGCCATGCGAAGCGCAGGTAATTCACTAATTTCAAATAAAATGAATATATTTTTTATTTTCATGGTCAAACACCTACTTATATCAATTAGAAGGTAACTATTGATAAATATAAATTCTTAGTCAAGTAAAAATACGAAATTACGTCTCTTTCCGGTGGAGACTTGATTTTGCTTTTAGTGAGCCCCCACTGACCTAACATTTCTTGCCAAAAGCACCAATCTCTAGTAGGACCAAGCCATATGCATTAATTTTCATCATCTTTAGTACAATGTCTCCAACAATTATACGCCATTTATTAAAAAGTCAATAATGTGGCCCTATAGATTTCATTTCCACGACAATGGATTGTCCACTTCTATTCAACTTTCCACTATAAATTGAGACACCATCGTTCCCTAGATCTCTCACCCTTACCATTGCTTACATTTCTCCAAAGCTTTTGAATATGAAGAAGGGTAGTGCTTTTGTTGCAACGTTCTTGGTTCTTTTTCTTAGTGAATTGCTAGTCACTGAGGCCGTGACATGCAGCGTCACGGAGCTGAGTTCATGTGCCGGGGCGATTACATCATCACAACCACCCTCTTCGGTATGTTGCGCTAAGTTGAGAGAGCAGAAACCTTGTCTTTGTGGGTACCTCCAGAATCCAAATCTCCGTCCATATGTCAACTCTCCTAATGCCCGGAGAGTTGCTTCAACCTGTGGAGTACGTACTCCAAGTTGTTAGGATTGTAACAATAAAATAATCATAGACCATGATGGAATAGAGGGGACCTGAAAACGCCTTTCGACCCTTTCATGAATGATCTAGAAACTATCGTCTATATATCTGGTACTATGTAATCCGTACTCACTAATATGATTTTATGTATTCCTAAACACATATTAAGCCTTTAATGGCACTTTGTATCGAAATAAAATGGTTCTACTTTTATCATAGTAACTGTCTTTTCTTTTTCAACTTAGTTGAGTCGTGTTATGCCAACTAGTAATTTGAGAATAAGGAGTAATTGATTGATGTGTTAATATATTTTGAATCCACTCTTTTTCCACCCACTTTATTTCTAAATAAATGATGTTTTTAGTTTGAATATCTATATTATATTTAAAGTGTGAAAGGTCTTGAAAATATTATTTGAATTTTTTGCTCTTTATTAAAATTCTTGATTTAGATAACAAAAATTTTTCACTATTTTTCAAATATTTAACAATTGAAAATTAAATAAATATTTATAGTAAAATCTTTTATTATTATACGCTATTAAAATTAATGACAACTAATATTTTTTTCATTAATTTAAGAATTTTAAATTAACAAAAGTTAATTTTTAGAAGATTTGCAAAATCTAAGAAAAAATATGAAAGCGTTAGAATAAGAAAAAATATAAGAAGTACTAAATTTTTTTAAAATTTAAGTAATTAATTAAAATTTTTCTAAAGATTTAATTTTAAAAATAAGAGAATATTTTAAATATAGAAAAAATAAAAATAATTGTACTATAAAATATGGTTTAAATTGATGCAATCTTTTTTACCCCAAGAAAAAGAGATATTGCATGACATATGTAAAAGTGACGATCTATTAATCAATTAAAACTTCTACTGATAAAATATATATGTGTTTACAATAAAATATATGTTATGATTATAGTACTAATAAGTGTGAAAGATATTTGAAAAATAATTTGAACTTTTTTTACTTTATTAAAAAATCTTCGCAATAATGTAATTCTTAGTATCTTGATATGTAAAAACTTTTTTATTTAAAAAAAAATAACATTAAAAAAATATCATCAATATCTTCTTGATTACTTCCTTTCGTTTTATTTGTCATATTTTAAGTTAACACATTCATTAAGAAAAATAATTAATGAGATGTTTATTTTTTCATAGTACTCTTATTAAATGATATTTACATTGTATTTTAAAATTAATTTAAAAAAAATAATTAATATTAAGAGTAAAATAGAAAAAAAAAAAAAAAGCATTGTCTTTTCTTAATATGTAAAACATGACAAGTAAGCGTAGAATTCAATTAGAAAATTAATGACAAGTAAAAGTGAATGGTGGAAATATCTAAACAATACTTCCTCTATTTCAAATTATCCGTCCCAAATTGAGATGATGCATTGATTAAGAAAAATAATTAATAGTATGGTTAGTTTACCATAATATCTCTATTAAATGATGTTTATATTTTAATTTGAAGAAAAAGTAATTAATATAAAGGGTAAAATATGGAAAAAAAATTGTCTCTTCTTGATTAATAAAAAAAGATAAGTAAAATGAGAAATCAAATTAAAAAATTTGGGATGAATAATTTGAGACAGAGGAGGTACTTATTTATTTAGAAATAAAAGGGAATACTTATTTCCAATATTGCCTAGATCTATGATGTTCGGCTTTAGTACCCAATGAATTTAAAGGGCCTATGATCCAGATTTTCAAGACACTTTGAAATAGGTTGCTCAATTAATAAGTTTAATACTCACGTACGATTTGAAAATAGAGAGCTGCCTTCTCTAATGATTAAAGAAAATGTATACTTAAACGAAACAATGTAAGAAAAACACTTATTCTCTCCATTTCAATTCGTTCAATTTGTTTTGATTTAATATAAAGTATAAAAAAGTTAAAAGAAAAAAATTGAATCATATATAGTCTTTAACTAAAAATATATAGAAGGTATTAAATTATTATTTAATTTTCCGATCTCAAGTAATATCAAGTAAAAATTTAAAAATTGCTAACACACACACATATATATAAGCAAATTAATAAAAATAAAATTGAAACAAAAAATATCTTCTTTAAATTTACTTTTTTCTTTTTTTTATAAAAGAATGGACGGGTACACCAGATTTTTAATGACCGTCGGTGGAGATTGGAGGAAGCCAGGGAAGACAGCAATGGTTTGAGGTAGGTGGGTTATCATTTTTTTTAAGCGAAGGGATAACTTTTCTTATTACTCTCTTGGTCAGAGGTGGAGCCAGTCAAGGGTTCGTCCGAACTTCCTTCGATAAAAAAATATATTATTTATATATATGATTAAAATTATTTTTTATGTGATTATAGTAGATGTTGAACCCCTTTTGACTTAGTTTTCTTTGAATATTGAACCCTCTTACTTGAAATCTTGACTCCGTCTCTGCTCTTGATGTAGAGTTAGTTGATATATTTTGACCTGATATGAAATTTAAAAAATAAAAAATATAACATGATATCTTATATCTTGATTTTTTAAAAAAAAAGTAAACTAAAAAAATATATCAAAGAGAAAAGATATAAAACTTATTAAAAATTTGTAAAAAAATACTTTAACTTTATGGGCGACCTATTATCACATAAATTATTTTAAATTGATATTATTATGAGTATCATTTTTGAATCAAATTCAATTTTCAAAAAAAATGTTGACTACACACCAATTATTACTTCCTTCGTTTAAAAAAAAATGACTTGTTTTTTTTTTTTAATCTGTTTCAAAAAGAATGATCCTTTTTTTTGCAATACTTTTAATTCAATTTTTCACATGACATGTTTAAAATCATGAGATTAAAAGATATTTTGGTATATTTGATATAACTTTAATCTAGGACCACAAAATTTAAAAGTCTTCTTTATTTTCTTAAATTCCGTACCAAATCAAACTAAGTCATTCTTTTTTTAACAGATGAAGTAATTAACACATATTTTTTTACTCCTTCTGTTTAAAAAAGAATGACCTACTTTGACTTGACACAAAGTTTAAGAAAATAAAGAAGACTTTTGAATCTTGTGGTCTTAAATTAAAGTTATGTCAAATGTACCAAAATATCCTTTAATCTTGTGGTCTTAAACATGCCATGTGAAAAGTTAAAATTAAAGTATTGCCAAAAAAGGAAAGGTCATTTTTTTTAAACGGACTAAAAAGAAAAATAGTCATTCTTTTTTAAATGAAGGGAGTAATATAAAATAATATTTTTTATTTTTCTTTATATTTTTTTCCTTTTTTTTAATTCTCTCTTCTATTCATCATCTTCCTCAAATTTATACTTCAATCAATTACATGCCCGATTTTTTTCACTTCTTTTTTAACTCCCTCTACTGTCCTAATTTCACCATTTTTTTATTCTTTCACAATTTTTTTTTATAAAGATGTAATTATATTTGTCCAAAATTTCTTTCTTGATAAATTAGCAAAGTCGTATATTTACCAAAAATTTCCTTCTTGATAAATTAAAAAAAAATTGTATGACTTCTATCTTTGTTGCAATGTAAAACTTAAGATTTTATTTGTTATCCTTCATAAACAACAAAATAATTTGTCTTCATTTTCTTATTTTTCCCGGAAGAAGAAAAAAAGACATTGAGAGAGATGAGAGAGAAAAAGAAAAAATAAAGTGTTTAAAGTAGCTCATAAATCCAAGCAATAGGAGACTCTAAGGTGGTCGGTCGTTATTTTATTTTTCCCAAAGCTTCAAATGCATTTTAATAAAAAAAAAAAAAAAAAAATTTCCCCAAAGCTTCAAATGAATTTTAATAAGAAAAAAAAAAATTCCCCAAAGCTTCAAATGCATTTTAATGAAATTTGAAGAAGATGGAAGAAAAATAATTTTTTAAAAAAATTAAAACAATTATTGACATATGACAGCTTCTCATTTGTTCTTGCAGTTAATTTTTTGCCTTTTTTACATGGAATATAAATCTAGATTGAAATTCAATCAAAATAATTTATTTATAATGATTTTTATAATTTTTATGGAATAATAAATCATCCATAAAATTAAAATAATTTTTCATAAATTTTAAATAAATCTAATAATAACTTTATGTCTTTTTGCCGTATTAAACAAATTGAAAATATTAAAGACATGAGTGCTGAGAGAAAGAGAAATTTCATGTGGGCACAAATTATCGTTTCCAAAGATGGGAGATCTTTTCCCTTTTCGTGAACGTTGGGATTACTCTTGGGGCAGGGACTAAAGGGTAAGAGACAACCAACATAAACCCCACACGTGTCATGTTAAGATTTCAATATGTATAACTAGGACAGGACATGGTATGGTATGGTACGATATTTGAAACTTTAGTACAGTAATTTCGGTAGTCAGTTTTTAAAAACATTATAGCATTATCATACCATATTAATTCGGTATGGTTCGGTATTTTGACATTTGGTTTCTATATTTTGCGGTATGATAATCGGTAATCATAGTTTATACAACTTCGACAATATATACTGATATACTAGAGTATTATTACTTCAAATTTTCAAAAGCATGTCTAAATGGTATCATAAATACACATTGCCCATGTCGAAATATTGAAAAAGAAGTACAAACAATTCTTTTTGTTAGTCAACTACACAAAAAAGACATTTCAATCAAGATAGAGTAGCAAAAGTTTCAATGTCTAAACATTTTTATAATAATACTAAGTATTATATTTGTGTGTGTGTATGTATGTATGTATGTATGTATGTATGTATGTATATATATGTGTGTGTGTATATATATAACAGTTACTTATGTAACTATATATACTTCGGTATGGTATTCGGTATTTCGATATGTCATTTATAAATACTGAATATCATACCATATACCAAAAAAAATTAAAATGTATATCATATATCATACCAAATATCATGATACCAAAATTACGGTACAAAAATTTTGATTTGGTATGGTAATTCGGTATATACCATACCATGCCCACCCCTATGTTATGGGTGTTAAGTGGGCCGGTTCGGATCCGGACCTGGTTAAACGGGTCGGTTCGGTTCCGGGCCCAACAGTAAATTTTTTAAAAACAACCCTGAACCGACCCACTTAACCCAACCCGGTCCAACTCATCTAAACCCGGTTAAAAATTCGGTCAAAATCGGTCAAAAACCAAAAAAAAAAGTTTTTCTCCAATATACACTATATATACCCACTTATATACATTTTAAATAAATTATACAATATACGTACACTATATATATATAGTATATACTACATTAGAATTTAAAAAATATATACACATAATACACATACATAATTACACATGTAATCGTGTATACGACTATACGTCAGTTAAATATATATACTACTATAAATAAAACATATACTACAATATATACATATATATATATATATATATATATATATATACTACAACATATACACACACTATATATATAGTTATTGTAACACCCCGTAATTAATTACGTGTATTAGCCATTGTTATATGTGTTGGAGTATATGTATTGATCCTAAGTTAGGTATATATGAGTTTAAGTATGAGTATTGATTATTTTTTGATGGTTTCAAGTGTATAGTTTGATTATATGTGTATAGGAATCGACCTTATTTATATCGGAATTTGCCCGTCGATGGTTCCATACGAAGGTTATTGAATAAGCTTTCCAACGATATAAAGATTTCCAAAAACGGATAAGTTTCGGATATAATCGAGCACGTTCGAAACTATAAAACGGTGGCCGGGATATTGTGAACAGTAAATATGCAGGAAAATTTCCCCCTGCCAGTTTTTTGGGTCAATTTTGAACGATCATAACTCACTCAATATAATGAACTGGGAGATCTACCATATATCAAAAGAAAGATCTTTGAGTCTTCTTTCCAATGCAATTGGTTTCATCCAAATCCAACATCTGAGTAAGGAGTTATACTCGTTTTACTTCAGCCTCTCAAAACAGATTTTTAGGGTCAACTTCAAACGATCATAACTCCTTGTACAGGACAAATTGGGTGGCCTACTTTATATGAAATGAAAGTCCTTTGAATTATCTTTCCAACGATACCAATTTAACCCAAATCCGATATTGGAGCAAAGAGTTATGGCCGATTTACTTTAGCCTATCAAAACAGTCCACCATGGACAGATTCGGATTTACTTAAATTTTTAAGGGCAATATGGTCATTTTCCATCACCTCATGGACGAAAATTGGTCATTATATACATATAATTAGTCTCATATCCATCAATTATCATCAAATTATTGAAAATAAGAAACCCTAGCCTAATTTCAACTCCAAATATCTTGTGATTCAACCGTAGAAAATCCAAATTGATTCCGTAGCTGTGTTCACCATCTCAAGGGCTTCGAGAAGCACCCCTTATTTGTGCCAACAGGACTTCAAAATCAAAAGGGCCATTTTATGGTAAGGATGTAAAGTATGTTGGTGTTATTTATATGGATATGTATATATATATATATGCATGTGAGCATAAGAAGTATGTTGTTTGATTGTTGTTGAAAGATGATTGGGAAATGATGTTGGATTATGTTGAATTGTGAAGGAATTTGGTATGATGATGTGGTATTGATGATGTGTTATTGAAATGATGATTATATATATATATACACATAAACCTATTGTTCAAGTTGGTTTTTGGAATGTTTTGCAAATATTGGTAGTATGAAATTATGGAAGAGAATTGTGGTGTTGGGTTGCTAATACTAGATGCCAAACATTTTATTGTAGATAAGTGATTTGTAAAGGCGGGAAGTTGTGTTGAATTGGTATCCGAATCTACAACGAGGTATGTAAAGTATACTCTAACAATGTTCTTTGGCATGAAAACACCAATGTTCCATCAAATAAGATTCCGAGGTTGTCCTAAAACATGTATTGTTCTACGTTACCAACGAAGTTGTTTCCATCCTATAAAGTGTCAAAATGTTCATTGATATACCAAAAGGCTCTTATTTCATTGTTGTGATATTGATGATTCTGAAACACATTGTTGATGTACCAATGAGTCTTTATTACATCGTTATTATATAGAAGGTCTATTACTTGGTTCCTATTGATGTATCATTGTTTCAAAGTATAAAAAATGTGGTGGCGACCGAAATAACAATCTCAAAGATTAATTGAACTAAGTGATGGGAGTTCTCTCTTATCGGGTGGTATCCCAGGGGCATAAGCCTAGCATGGGTCGATCCCTATTTATGTGTTTATGGGTGGTATCCCAGGGGTATAAGCCTAGCATGGGTCGATCCCAGTTGATATGTACTGGAGGCAGCCTAATAGTCACAGTATAGTACAGTAATGATTACAAAGACGATAAGGACGAAGGTAAAGTGATTGAATAAATACAATGTACAGGTTGTCACAAGTTCTAGTAAGTGTGGTCCACTCCTATTACGACTTATTCACTTGTTTCTGATTTCTATTGAGCTCCTATATCATATGTGATTATTTACAACTTTACATACTCAGTACATATTTCGTACTGGCGTCCCTCACGAGGGACCTGCATTTCATGCTGCAGGCACAGGTACCTCAGCTCATACACCGCACAAGTAGGAGCCAGGTCATACAGCTATTGTTGGTGAGCTCCAGTTTGCTTCGGAGCTTTCCGAGTCAGTTCCTTATGTTTTGTTATTGTACATGAGTCATGTGTGGGCGGGGGTTTGTCCCGACCCTAGTTATGTCATGTATATCCTAGAGGCTTTGTAGACATAAGGAAGGGTAAAGTCATGGAAGTTTATATAGTGATGTTATATCTGTATATGTGGTGGCCCCGACGGCCAAGTATTATATATATATATATATTTGCGCGTGTTGTGCTGATACAGGTAATTAGATCCTTCTATATGCAACGAAGTGCTGTCCAATTTTTGGTGACATGTAAGTGAAAGTACAAGTATTTGAACGGGTTCTCCCGGGCCTTCTCGGCTTCGGGTGCCAGTCCGGCCCGATGGGATTTTGGGGCGTGACAGTTATATACTAATTTATAACATATATACACATGTATACGTTAAATATATACGCCTATAGAAGATATACACACATATATACGTATCATTCAATATATACATACTATTTTCAATAAAATATACTACAATATATACACACACACTATATATAGTTATATACTAATTTATAAAACATATACACATGGATACGTTAAATATAACGTCTATAGAAGATATATACACATATATACTTATTATTCAATATATACGTACTACTTTAACTAAAATATACTACAATATATACACACACTAAATATGTAGTTATAGACAAATTTCTAAAACATATACACATTTATACGTTAAATATATAGGTCTATAGAAGACATACACACATATATACGTACCATTCAATATATACGTATTACTTTAAATAAAATATACTACAATATATACACACACTATATATATAGTTATATACTAATTTATAAAATATATACACAAGTATACGTTAAATATATACGTTTATAAAAGATATACACACATATATACGTACCATTTAATATATACGTACTACTTTAAATAAAATATACTACAATATATACACACACTAAATATATAGTTATATACTAATTTATAAATCATATACACATGTATATATTAAATATATACATCTATAGAAGATATACACACATATATACGTACCATTCAATATATACATACTACTTTAAATAAAATATACTACAATATATACACACACTATATATATAGTTATATACTAATTTATAAAATATATACACATGTAAACATTAAATATATATGTCTATAGTAAATATACACACATATATACATGCCATTCAATATATACGTACACCTATAAAATATATGTATTTCTTTAAATAAAACATATGTTACTTAATATAATAATTTAATAATACTTTATAGTAAATTGGTAATATATTAAAACTAAGTATTTAATTTAAAATAAAAATTCAATTTAAATCATTAACTGGAATAAATTACAAAGTAAGGACTAAGGAGTGAATGAATATTGAATTTTATTGATTTGAAAATGATCCAAAATTCATAATTTATATGGATGAAAAATCTACAAATTTTGCATCATTTTTTTCAACTCATGCCTGTTAATATTAATGGAAACTTGCATAGGATAGTCAAAGTCAACGGGGGTAAAACCATGCATTGGACTTGATTCTGCTGAGTTCTCCCGTGAAGTCATAATTTCTTTAAGTCTCTGCTCGTCGTTCGACTCTAGTTCCATTTCTTGATTTCTTCGTTCGGCTCTAATCCAATCTTTAAGGCGAACTAGAACATTCATTGCATTGCTTCCCAATGAATGTCGGTTGTCTCTAAGCTGCTGTCGTCCCTGACTAAAAGCGCTCTCCAATGCAATGGTTGACATTAGAACATTCAAAATATCTCTAGCTAATCTTGAAAACATAGGATATTGTGTTTCATTACTCCTCCACCAATCCAACATGTTGATCCTTCTTCTGCGATCCTCTAGCGGCGATCGAAGATACTACTTAAGCTCTTCCCGATAAGTTGATGTGTAAGCTCCAACCTCAACACTGTTCCAACAAGGTAAATCGTAAAAGGAATCGAGAAATCACTATGTGCCGGCCTTTTAGAAGATGATGACTCCTCGGGATGATGAGGAGTGATAGTTGTAGTGATATTTGTTGGTATAGCTAAATCAACTAAATCAGCATAGTGGTTATATAATTTATCTATGTAAGCGTTCGCATCACCCATAGTCGTCCAAAAATCAGGTTGTACTTATTCAGAATCAATGTTAGTATTTATCTCTAAGTTAGAATAAATAAGAGTACTAAAGTAACACATAGTAGTATATTTCATACACGAATTTAGCATAGCACCAACCAAGTAAATAGGGGGAATCGAAAAAATATATTTTTTAAATTTAGCAAACATGACACCAACAACTTCTTTGTAACCTTCTTTATTTTTATATTCTTTGAGCAAAGCAGAAATATAGGTTATATATGCCAAAATATTACAAACAATGGGATAATAAGCACTGGAAAATTCCACCGTAGATATATAATTATTTTGCAAAAACTTAATAAGATCATTAATTACAGTCCAATCAGAATCATGTAACATGCAATCAGCAGAATCAGCAAAAGAACCACAATGTTGGTTAAAAGATAGTGTAATAGGAACTCTATATTTATAATAAGTTTTTAAAAAATCATATGTAGCATTTCATCTAGTATCACATTATTCAGGCATCAATATCGGTGCAAGTCTATTTTGTTCACATTTAAGTTTAAAGTCCCTAATTCTTGATCTTCAATTATTTCCTTGAATTAAACCAACGGTAAATCGGATTTTTTCAATATGAAACTCAAAAAACTCAAGACCGTCTCTTACAATTAAATTATATATATGACAAGCACACTTAACATGAAAAATTTCAGGTAACAACGGAGATAACTTAGATTTTAACTTTGTTATAGCAGTCTTGTTGTTAGAAGTATTATCAGAAGCAATACATAAGATTTTATTTTCGATACCATAAAATTCAGCAACTTTAGTAATCGAATCAGCAATAAAATCTCCAGTATGTTTACGATCTTTATCATATAAAAAAGTAAGAATATATTTTTGCATAAAAAAATTACTATCTATCCAGTAGCAAGTAACGGTTAAATAATTATTTTTATTTACAGCACGACCAAGATCAAAAGTTAGGGACATTCTACATTGAATATTTTTTTAACAATGTTGATAAATAAAAATAATATTGTGAATGAAATCTAAAAATATCGGCCCGACAAGTACTTCTAGGAATACCATTAAACATAGGATTATAAATTATTTGAATATAATGAATAAAGGCATCAGAAGAAGGAAAACTAAAAGGTAAACAACCCACAGCTACCATTTTAGCTATTTCTTCCCGATTCCTCAATTTATTATACTTCTTCATTACCTGACCGGTTGCTGGGTCCATTCTAGTTTGTGTTGGCCCACCAATATCCGCACCACCTTTTGCAATTTTTAACTCTCTATCGTGATTATCACTTATACGTCTCATTAATGTACATGTACCCTCTTGCTTGCCTCCTCTTTTATGTTTATATATTTGTTGACAAATATTGTATTGCACCTCAATATCTGATATACGTTCAAAAAATTATTATGCAATACTAGTTGGTTTACGAGCTCTTGGGGCACGGTGAGGACGATGAGGGAGATTAACCTATTCAGATCTAATGTTAGCATTTTCTACTGCAGGTGTCTCACCAGTATTTTCATCCTGTTCGTCTAAATTAACCGCATCTACTTCATTTTCTTCTTCTATATCGTAATTTTTTTGAGCTTCTACATAATCCATAGCGTGAGCACTACACATATTTCTTCCACAAAAGGTGGACTAAGCGGTACCGTAGGCGGAGGCACACGGGTATATCTAGTACTTGAAGTACCTCTACTGCTAGTAATTCATTTTTTAATACCACTACCACTTTTGGGATAAAATTTTTTAACACATTTAGTCGCAAGTATTCTTAATTTATCCATAATATAAATTAAACTAAAAAAATTCAAAATACACAAATATAATAAAATTAAATATTCAACAATTAATACACTAATTAAGATTTAAACATAAGAGATAGAACGATAATACCAAATTTTGGAAGTATCCGAAGATTGCGACTTTAGAAACTTCCACTCGTACTTTGTAATCGCAAAATTAAAAAAATTAAAGTGAGCACTTTAGAAATATATAGAATATTTGAGATTTGAGAGAGAATGAGATTTGAGAAAATAAAAAATTTTGTGAAAAATGATTTGAAAGTGTAGGGTATTTATAGAAATTTTTTTAGGTTTAAAAAAATAATTTAATTGAAAAAAAGTTTTTTTTTTTAATAAAAAGGGGATTTTAGCCGTTTTGGGCTCCCAACGACTATATTACCGTTGGGCACAACGATCTTTTTTTATTAAATCCAATTATTTTTTTTAAAAAAAATTAACTGGGTCGGGCTGGGCCGGGTTAATCGGGTCCAACTCAAAAAATAATTTGGCCCGATACCCGGGACCCTATAGCCCATGGACTGATCGGGTCGAGTCAAACCGAGATGGTTTTCTTAAGAGGGTCGGTTCGGGCTGGGTCAACCCGACCCGTTTGACAGGTTTACCTATGTACAACCATAACTCAGTAATGGATTCTGGGGTTACTTGAATAATTTTGGGGAACAAATAGACATGGTTGGACGTCCATTCTCAAGAAGGGCACATTGTGGATTGATAAGTTGGGAATATAGACTATTAATCAATAATAATAATATAATAATAATAATCTATCTATAATATATTAAAAGTGTGAAGACCTTAGAAAAGTGATTTGAACTTTTTTCCCCAGTTTTAGTAACAACATATGAGACAACAGAACGAGAAGGAAAATGCTGCACCTATGAGGCCACCATTTACCAGCAAACTTTTTGCTCCAAAGATTTATGATGAAAATAAGTATCCACTTAATATTACTCGACCACTTACTGAGAACAATTCCCACAAACTCCCGGTGGCTGCTGCTGCTGTGGATTGTCCTGTGAAGCACAATGACCTGACAGAAAAAGAAAATAAGGAAAATAAGTCGGATATTGATGAACAACCAATTGTTACAAAGAGGATGGGTAGAGATTCTATGTGCACTACTGCACAGAGGATTCTGCCTACACCTGCTCCACGCCGTAACTCTCTAATCCCTATGCGCACTATATCAGCTGTACCCAAGTTTCCGCCTCCATTTTTTCCATTGAGGCCAATTCAATCAGAGGAGGTAGAGGAGGATAGTAATCGGGATGGTTCAAAATGCTTACCTAAACTAACAGCACAGGATAGTCCGAAAGAGCTTAAGACAGCAAGTAAGAAGCTCAGCAGTGTCTTGAGAAGGAGTCTTCAGAAGAAAATATAGTTCAAGTCCCATATGCAGCAGCACGTCAGAAGAGTTGACGTTAACGTAGGAATGGAGAAAGTTAGAATCTCCATTGGTAGCAGGGGGAGGATGGCTTAATGAGTCCTTGGTAGTCCTAGAAGAGTTCCAAAAGAGAATCAACAGAAGCAAGATGGGATATTGGAAGAGCCAACAAAGTTGTTTTATGATTCTGTTTATTTATTTCTTGCTTGCACGCATTGTAACGACCCGTGAACCTATCCCGAGATATCACATGGTGCATAAGACCACATGTGGTCTCAAGCTAACCCTCTAAGCCTGTCATTACTTTCATAACTTACTATGACGAAAATCAAGCTAGAGTAAGAAGGAATAATCATTCAATGAACATACTAGAATATGAAGAGATACTGTCCTGTACAATTAAAATACTAAAGTTCTGCACATACTGGTACTCTAGTCTGACAAAGCCTCTACTACATAAGACTGAGGAGCCATTGGGACAGATCCCCCAACTGACTCGTACTGATCTGAAAGGAAACAACCATTTATTAACAAGACAGAATTAGGGACATAGGCCCTCGAACCATGAGGACTCACCAACTGTAGAAATGTAGATGAAGGTACTCGAAGATCACTGTCGCTACTGAGACTGGGCACCTGAACCTATATCACGAGGAAATATAGAACACAGAAGAGTATGAGAATCAGTACTTGGGAATGTACTGAGTATGTGGGGGTATATGCAATATTTTTCAATAATATCATAAATGTTTAAGAAAATCATGCATGCTGACAATAATGACTCTCTTCGCTTGAATTACCTAAAACGTAATTTCCATAAATCATCAATAGTAGTGGATGCTTCATAAATCTCATAAATCATTGGTCTCAACTCAAATTCTTTTACTCATGACTTAGAGTGAGTCGATAACTCATGAAACTTAGACTATTATGGACTTGGGAGTTTTTTATAACCGACATAAATCATGTGAGTCGCATGGAGTCCAACGTTTTGCCTTTCTAAGGAGAGAACCCCACATTGGCGGGAACGTCGTACTATTGCCAAGGAGTACAACCTCAACTTTGTGATCACAAGCTCATACTCGGCCTCTGGCCCACAATTATCAATATCAATCCTACAGTGGCACGTAGTTCTGGGGAAATATCATATTTCCCATTCGGTGCTAATTACTCCTCCCAGACTCAGCTCAGAACGCATTAGGAGATCCACCTTAATCAATATCAACTCATGGGTCTATCATAAAGACTAAAACATAAATATATCCCATCTGTAAATCATATACAACTGTGGATTCCTACCTCAACTCAAAATCAAAACAGTCTTTCTCAACACCAAGTACGCTTGCTTATCAAATCATTTCAAATATCAAAAACTTCAAGGAAACATCATAGAACTCATTCTTAACTCTCAAGCTCAATATCGATATATGTATATATATATATATATATATATATGTATATTCAATAATCAACTTCTCATGGAAAATCTTAAAATCATGACTCTTATCATCTATCTCCTGAAAATCGTCAATTTATAGTTGCACTATACCATTCATAGCATAAATTCTCAATTTAAGAAATAAAACAACGAAATAGTCATGTATATCAATCTTGAATAGCTTTATTCGCATAAATCAATGATAAAGTAATTTGGATATAAACCCGCTTGTAAAATTATGAAATTCCAATAGTAAAAATCAATTCTTTGGGCACAAGAATGAAAGAATATTCTTGTTCAAGCCCCACATACCTTAGATTATGAATTTGAGATGAAGAGACTTGATTGAAACTTCTTTCTCGCACTTTTGAGCTAAGTTTCTTGATGCCTTTGGCATGGAGAACTTAATTCTTGTACAACTTGGTGAAATCTTTAGAAGATTCTTGAGTTTCTTGGAGATGATTTGATTTAGGATTTTGGAAGAAACCCTAGTTTCTATAGGGTTATGGAAGAGAAAGGAGAAAAAATGAACTTTTCTTCTCTACTTGGATATATATATATACAAGACCAAAATGGGCAGAAAATATCAAAATGCCCTTTTAAAAAAGTTGAAAATTATTGATTGGGGTCTGTGACGGTCGAACTGATGGTCCGTCAGAGGAACTGACGGTCCAACAGATCGTTCGTCACTTGAGTGCCAAAACTGGGACATTCTGCCTCGACGTGACGGTCGAAGTGACGATCTGTCAGGAAACTGATGGTCCACCAGATCGCCCGTCACTTGGGGGCCAGAAATGGGACATTCTGCCTCGACTTGATGGTCTGTCAAATTTTTGGCGGCCCACCATTTCGGCCGTCGCACAATGGCCAGAAAAAGGGGTTACTGCCTTGGCTTGACGGGATAATTGACGGTCCACCAAGGACTTGGCGGTCCTTCAGGTCTACCGTCAGGCTTGGGCGATTCCGACATCGCTTAGTAAAATGGGCATAACTTCCTTGTTCGAGTCGGATTTTGATGAAATTGGTATCGATGGAAAGCTTATTCAATGCTATACATAACAAAAAGTAGAAATTAGAGAAATACAACATAATATAAACATCAATCACTTTGGAAGCTACCTCTATTCACTTAAAAGATAGATTTAGGCTTAAGGAACGATCGGGGTATTACAATATCTCCCCCTTGGAAACATTCGTCCTAGAATGTTGCTAGTTAGGCTCAATACCAAAGAGAAAATTAGAATAACTTTATGGGAACAATTTGCTCAATCGACTTACTTCACTCTAGATTTCTGAATACTTCATAGAATGCACGAATCATAGAATAGACATTTCTATAATTGAATACGCTGGATTAGTAGGGAACTGAATTTAAGAAGAATGGTACCTTTGACTTGATTCGAACTTGCGGAGAAGAGATAGGGGTACTTAACTCGCATATCTGCTTCTGCTTCCCAAGTAGCACTCTCAACTGATTGATTTCGCTACAAAACTTTAACCAAGGGAACTTCTTTGCTCCTTAGTCTAAGAACTTGATAATCTAAGATCTCGACCGGAACTTCATCATAAGAAAGGCTACCCTGAACATCAGAGCTTTCTGACAAATCAACAATAACAGAATCACCAATATGTTTCTGGAGCATAGAAATGTGAAAGACAGGATGGACAGCTGATAACTCTGCAGGCAAATCAATCTCATAAGCTGCTTTCCCAACACGTTCCAAAACTCTATAAGGGCCAACATATCAGGGACTAAGCTTTCGTTTCTTGCTAAACCTTCTCACCCCTTTCATGGGTGAAATTTTCAAGTCACCAAATCATCAACTTCAAACTCAAGAGCTCGTCTCCTCACATCTGCATACAACTTTTGACGACTTTGGGTTGTCTTCAAACTCTCCTTAATCAGCTTAACTTTTTCCATGGCCTCGAACACAGCATCAGGTCCAATTACAGCAACGTCACCCACTTCGAACCAACCTATGGGTGATCTACATCTCCTCCCATACAAAGCTTGAAACAGAGCCATTCCAATGCTAGCATGAAAGCTGTTGTTATACGCAAATTCAATTAATGGCAAATGTTCATCCCAACTTTCTCTGAAATCAAGAACACATGCCCTCAACATATCCTTCAAAGTCTGGATAGTCCTCTCAGCTTGACCGTCGGTCTGCGGAAAAAAAGCGGAGCTAAGATGAACTTAGGTACCGAGACCCTTCAAAAAGCCCTTCAAAACTGAGAAGTAAATTGGATCATGATGACGATGAGAAAGAGGTAAACTGGTTACGAAATCCATGTTCACCTCTTCCCACTTTCATGTAGGAATGCTAAATTCTTGCATCATCCCACCGGGTCTTTGGTGCTTTAGCTTAACTTGTTGGTAAGTTGAACACTTCTCTACGAACTTCACTATATCCTTTTTTATACCATTCCACCAATAAATTTCTCGCAAATTGCGGTACATCTTGGTAGCATCGGGATGAATAAAATATCGCGTGCCATGCGCTTCAGCCATAACTCTCTACCTTAAATTGTCAACATCAAGCACACATAATCTATTCTAAAATCTCAATACACCATCTCCCCCTTGGGAGAAAACCTCCACCTTTTGGTCTTTGACGGACCCTTTCAGTTCAACCAAACCAGAATCCATATCCTGCTTTTCCTTCACTTCCGAAACTAGAGAAGATTCAAAACCACTCTGAGCCCAAACATTACCCTCAGCTGAGTCAAGCAATGTAACACCTAACCTAGCCAAATGATGCATTTTGCAGGCCAACTCCTTCTTATCTTCTTCTATATGCGCTACACTCCCCATGAAAGATGTGCTAAGGGCATCTGCCACTACATTGGCCTTACCTGGATGATACAACACATTTATATCATAGTCTTTTAGCAATTCCAACCACCGCCTCTGCCGAAGGTTCAACTCTCTCTGAGTAAACACATACTATAAACTCTTGTGATCCGTAAAGACATCAACATGAACACCGTACAGGTAGTGTCTCCAAATTTTCAAGGCAAAAACCACTGCAGCTAATTTGAGATTATGGGTCGGATAATTCTTTACATGAGGTTTCAACTGTTGGGAGGCATAGGCTATAAACTTACCCTTCTGCATCAACGCGTACCCCAAACCAACTCTCGAAGCATCATAATACACCACAAAATTATCTACACCATTAGGCAGGGTCATCACAGGGGCTGAATTGAGTCGAGTCTTCAACTCTTGAAAACTCTTCTCACAGGAATCTGACCACATGAATTTAACTTTCTTTTGGGTTAACCGGGTCAAAGGAGCAGCAATGGAAGAGAAACCTTCCACAAAACAATGATAGTAACCAGCTAGGCCCAAGAAACTCCTAATATCAGATAGAGAGATAGGTCTAGGTTAATTTTTCACATCTTCTACCTTTTGAGGATCAACTCGAATACCTTCAGAAGAAATAATATGACCCAGGAAGGCAACTAACCTGAGCCAAAATCACACTTGCTAAATTTGGCGAACAACTAATGATCTCTAAGGGTCTGCAAGACAATTCGAAGATGATCTGCATGGTCGTTTTCATTTTGGGAGTACAAAAGAATATTATCTATGAATACAATAACAAACATATCCAGGTACTGTCTGAACACCCGATTTATAAGGTCCATAAAAGCTGTTGGGGTATTTGTTAACCCGAAGGACATGACCAGGAATTCAAAATGACCATGACGGGTGCAGAAAGCTGTCTTTAGAATATCATACTCTCTGACTTTAAGTTGGTGATATCCGGATCTCAAATCTATTTTTGAGAAATAACTGGTACCTTACAGCTGATCAAACAGGCCATCAATTCTAGGAAGAGGGTACTTGTTCTTAACTGTGACCTTATTGAGTTGATGATAGTCAATGCACATACACAATGAATCGTCTTTATTTCGCACGAATAGAATAGGTGTTCCCCACGGAGATACACTAGGCCTTATGAAACCCTTATCAAAAAGATCTTTGAGTTGCTCTTTCAACTTCTTAAGTTCTACGGGGGCCATACGATATGGAGGAAAAGAAAAAGGCTGCGTATCAGGAAAAAGATCAATCTCAAATTCTATCTCTCTATCGGGAAGTACTCCTGGGAGATCTTCTGGGAAAATATCAAGAAATTCATTGACAATGCTAATAAACTAAATAGTCAGAGCCTCGGACTTAATGTCTTTAACTCGAACCAAATGATAGACACAACCCTTGAATATCAATTTCCTGACTTTAAGGTAGGATATAAAATGACCCTTGGGAGCTACAGAATTTATGGACCACTTAAAAATTGGCTCGTTGGGAAACTAAAATTTAACCACATGGGTACGACAGTCTATAGACACATAGCAAGATGAAGCCAATCCATACCTAGAATAATGTCAAAATCAACCATATCTAGCTCAATCAAATCTGCAAACATGATTCTGTTAAGAAAAGTGATAGGACACTTCTTAAACACTTACTTAGCAACAACAGATTCACCCACTGGTGTAGAAACTAGAAAAGGCTCAAGAATCTTTTCAGCACAAATTTCAAAATTCACAGCCACCAACGGAGTCATATAAGAAAGACTTGACCCAGGGTCCATCAATACATACACATCGAAATAAAATACACGAAGCGTACCAGTAACAACATCTGGTGAATCCTTCTGCTCTTGGACAAACTAAAGGGGATGGAGCACTAATAGCCTGACTCTGGGGACGAACATCACGACTCCCTTGTCTGGCATATGGGCAATTCCTGAATCTGTGGCCCAACTTACCGCAACCAAAACAACCCCTTCGATCGACAAAGCACTCACCAGGATGGTCCCTACCGCACTTTAGACATATGGAAGGACGAGGTCTGTTACTCACACTGTCTTGGGACCTGGACATAGTAGGCCTATTACCCTGCTCCTGCCTAATTTTGAATGCAGGAGTACTAGCTGATGAAGGTGCTGACATAAGTGAATGACTTTGGAACTGAGGGAGGATCCCTCTCGAAAATCTAGTTTGACTATACCCCTGCTGGTCTGATCTAACCCTCTTATTTGCCCTTACTCTTTCTCTCTCCTTCACCTTGTCCGCTTCAATCTGCTGAGCATGTATCATTAGTTTAGAAAGGTCCATGTCCCTTTTAAGCATAGCGTACCTACACTCTCTCACAACATAACCAGATACACCAGCTAGAAACTTACTCATACTAGTTCTAGAATCAACCATCATACCGGGAGCATACTTAGATAACTGGTTGAACTTATGACAATTCTCCTTAACTGTCATAGAGCCCTGTCTCAAGTTCATAAATTCTTCTAATTTCACTTCCCTTAGTTCTGGGGGAAAGAATCTGTCTAAGAACGCGTCCTGGAACAACTGCCAAGTCATGAGGGCGGCATCTTCCGCTCTACTCTTCCTCCACATTTCCAACCAATCATAAGCAATATCTTTCAAGCGATAGTAAGCTAGCTCCACATTCTCTTCCTTCACTATATGCATAATTTTGGTGATATTTCTCACTTCATCTAAGTATATCTGTGGGTCTTCACCTACCTTCGACCCATATAACTCAGGCGATTTCATCCGCATAAAGTCACGAACCTGAGCTGCAGCAAAATTATTCCCTTGCGGAGGCGGAACAGTAGCCTAGGTGTTGGCTTGAGCATTGGCGGTAACTGCCTGGGCTAGCACCTGAAAAGCTGCCTGTAATTCTGCATGTGACACATGCTCGTTCAGGGGATCAATGGGTTGAGGTTGCTCATTGTTTCTACGAGCTCGACGAGGAGGCATTTCCTGTCATAAAAGAGCATGAATTAACAGCAGAAAGAAACAGTCATAGGCATAATAGATTTTTAGAAAAAAAAAATAGCTTTTCTAAAATGTCCTGTAGCCTCTTGCTCATAGATGTGGCACGCTACACAACGATGATCAAGACTCTACGTAACGTGGCTTGTCAGACTCCCTATGACTCTTTGAACCTTAGGAGCTCTGATACCAAGCTTGTAACGACTCGAGAAACTATTTTGAGATGTCACATGGTGCTTAAGGCCAAACGTGGCCTTAAGCTAACCCTCTAAGCCTGTCATCACTTTCAGAACTCATTACAATGAAAATCAAGCTAGAGTAAGAAGGAATAATCATTCAATGAACATACTAGAATATGAAGAGATACTGTCCTGTACAATTAAAATACTAAAGTTCTGCACATACTGGTACTCTAGTCTGACAAAGCCTCTACTACATAAGACTGAAGAGCCATTGGGACAGATCCCCCATTTGATTCGTACTGATCTGAAAGGAAACAACAATTTATTAACAAGACAAAATTAAGGACATAGGTCCTCGAACCATGAGGACTCACCAACTGTAGAAATGTAGATGAAGGTACTCAAATATCACTATCGCTGCTGAGACTGAGCACCTGAACCTACATCACGAGGAAATATAGAACACAGAAGAGTATGGGAATCAGTACTTGGGAATGTACTGAGTATATGGGGGTGTATGCAATATTTTTCAATAATATCTTACAATGCAACATTTTTCAATAATATCATAAATGTGTAAGAAAATCATGCATGCTGATAATAATGACTCTCTTCACTTGAATTACGTGAAACGTAATTTCCATAAATCATCAATAGTAGAACATGCTTCATAAATATCATAAATCATTGGTCTCAACTCAAACTCTTTGACTCATGAATTAGAGTGACTTGGTAACTCATGAAACTTAGACTATTATGGACTTGGGAGTTTCTTATAACCGACATAAACCATGTGAGCTGTATGGATTCCAACGTTTTGCCATCCTAAGGAGAGAACCCCACACTGGCGGGAGCATCGTACTCTTGCTAGGGAGTACAACCTCAACTTCATGATCACAAGCTCATACTCAACCTCTTGCCTACAATTATCAATATCAATCCTATGGTGGCATGTAGTTCTGAGAAAATACCACATTTCCCACTCGGTGCTAAATACTCTTCCCAGACTCAGCTCAGAATGCGTTAGAAGATCCACCTTAATCAATATCAACTCATGGGTTATCATAAAGACTAAAACATAAATATATCTCATCTATAATTATATACAACTGTGGATTCCTAACTCGACTCAAAATCAAAACAATATTTCTCAACACCAAGTACGCTTGCTTATCAAATCATTTCAAATATCAAAAGCTTCAAGGAAACATCATAGGACTCATTCCCGACTCTCAAGCTCAATATCGATATATATATATATATATATATATATATATATATTCAATAATCAACTTCTCATGGAAAATCTTAAAATTATGACTCTTATCATCTATCTCCTGGAAATTATCAATTCATAGTTGCAATATATAATTCATAGCATAAATTCTCAATTTAAGAAATAAAATAATGAAATAGTCATGTATATCAATCTTGAATAACTTGATTCTCATAAATCAATGATAAAGTAATTTGGATATAAACCCTTTTGTAAAATCATGAAATTCTAATAGTAAAAATCAATTCTTTGGGCACAAGAATGAAAGGATATTCTTGTTCAAGCCCCACATACCTTGGATTATGAATTTGAGATGAAGAGACTTGATTGGAACTTCTTTCTCGCACTTTTGAGCTAAGCTTCTTGATGCCTTTGGCATGAAGAACTTAATTCTTGAACAACTTGGTGAAATATTTGGAAGATTCTTGAATTTCTTGGAGATGATTTGATTTAGGATTTTGGAAGAAACCCTAGTTTCTAAAAGGTTATGTAAGATAAAGGGTAAAAAATAAACTTCTTTTCTCTACTTGGATATATATATACAAGACCAAAATGGATGGAAAAAAACAAAATGCCCTTTTAAAAAAGTTGAAAATTATTGATCGGGGTCTGTGATGGTTGAACTGACAGTCTGTCAGAGGAACTGATGGTCCACCAGATCGTCCGTCACTTGAGTTCCAAAACTGGGACATTCTGCCTCGACGTGATGGTCGAAGTAACGATCCGTCAGAAAACTGATGGTCCACCAGTGTAGTACCCCGAGACTTTAACCAATAGTGCAACCATGAATCAAGCTCATGAGAAATAAATTATAGGTTTTTGGTTGTTTTCTGGTCAAGGGTGATGTGTATTAAGGCTTTAAAGATGTCCTAATGATTGGGCGAATCAAAACATTCTTTACCGATTGAATTCTTAAGAAGGATTTTGGCATAGTTAACTTCAAATAATCATATCTCCTGTTGTACTATGAATTATTGAGCTCATGACCTACCAAAAGATATATAATTGAATTAGATTTCCAACGATACCTATTTCATCAAAATCCGATATCGGAGCAAAGAGTTATTCTTATTTTACTCCAGCGTGTCAGCCTGGAAAATCCGTGACGACCTTTTGTGACGACTCGTCACAAGCTTGATGGCCCATCACAAGATGTCATCACCTTAAGGAAGAAAGTCAAAAAATCCACCCCTTTTGTGATGACAATTCGTGACGGCCTATCACGGGCCCGAGGCTTGTCACGGATGTCGTCAACTATTTTTTCAGCTATTTAGAGATATTTTTGAAAGGGTATTTTGATCTTTTTTCATCTTTTGAAGGCCTCTATATATATGATAATCCTCATCCAAACACTAATTCCATCATTCTATCTTCCAATTCTCTTGAGCTAATATATCTAGAGTTTTATCAAGAATATAAATCTTCCAAGAATCATCCATAAATCTTTCAAATTTCTTCAAGGACCAAGTTCCTCATAGTGTGGGCTTCAAGAATTATTTATTTCAAGTGTGGAAAAATTTTCAAGCACTAAAGTTCATCCAATTTCAACGATTAAGGTATTTGGGATTTTGAACAAGAACACTTCTTTTGTTCTTGTGTCCAAAGATTTAATTTCTATTGAATTTCATGATTTTTGCAAAGTGGGTTTACACCCAAATTAATTTATCAAGGATTTATGAGATTTGAGCTATACAAGATTGACATATATGACTACTTCATTGTCTTATTTCTTAAATTAAGAATTTATTCCATGAGTTGCATATTGTTATCATGAAATGATGATTTCTAAGCGATTTATGATAAGTGTCATGATTTATGTTTTTCTATGAGAAGTTTGTCTATTGAACATATATTGATATTGAGCTTGAGAGTCAAGAACGAGTTCTATGATGTTTTCTTGAAGATTTTGATACTTGATATGATTTGATAAGCAAGTGTACTTGATGATGAGAAAGATTATTTTGAGATTGAGTTGAGTTAGGAATCCACAAGTTGATTATGATTTACAAATGAGATATTTATTTATATTTTGGTCCTAATGATAGACCCTTGAGTTGATTAAGGTGAATTTTCTAACGCGTTCTGAGCTTAAGTTTGGGAGTAGTATTTATCACCGAGCGGGAAGTATAGGTTCAACGCATCCTACTTCCCCAGAACTACGTGCCACCATAGGATTAAGATTAAGGGCCAAAGGCCAAGACAGTGATTACTAAAGTTAAGGTTCTACTCCTATGGCAAGGATAGAACGCTCTTCCCAACGTGGGCAAGACGTTGGACTCCATGTAAGCTCACATGGTTTATGTCGGTTATAAGAAACTCCCAAGTCCATAATAGTCCAAGTTCCATGAGTTACTAAGTCACTCTAAGTCATGAGTCAAAGAGTTTGAGTTGAGTCTAATGGTTTATGAGATTTATGAAGCATGTGTTATTATTAATGATTTATGGAAAATATGTTTCAGGTAACTCAAGAGATGAGAGTCATTATTATCAGCATGCATGATTTTCTTATACATTTATGATATTATTTAAATGTTTCCTGCACCCCCACATACTCACTACATTCCCAAGTACTGATTCCCATACTCTTCTGTGTTCTACATTTTCTCATGATGTAGGTTCAGGTGCTCAGTCTCAGCAGCGACAGTGATCTTTGAGTACCTCTATCTATATTCGTACAGTTGGTGAGTCCTCATGGTTTGAGAACCTATGTCCCTGATTTTTGTCTTGATAGTAGATGGTGATTTATTTCCAGTTCAGTACGAGTCAGTTGGGGATCTGTCCCAATGGCTCCTCAGTCTTACATAGTAGAGGCTTTGTCAGACTAGAGGACTAGTATGTACAGAACTTCGGTATTTTGATTGTACAGGATAGTATTTCTTCATACTCCAGTATGTTCATGACATGATTATTCTTCCTTATTACAGCTTGATTATTGTCATAGTGAGTTATAGAAGTGAAGATAGGCTCAGAGGGTTAGCTTGAGGCCGCGTGTGGCCTTAAGCACCGTGTGACGTCTTGGGATGGGATCTTGGGGAGTTACAACCAGATTGTCCGTCACTTGGGGGCCAGAAATGGAACATTCTGCCTCGACTTGACGGTCCGTTAAATTTTTGGCGGCCCACTATTTTGGCCGTCACACAATGGCCAGAAAAAGGGGTTACTGTCTTGGCTTGATGGGATAATTGACGGTCCACCAAAGACTTGGCGGTCCTTCAGGTCTACCGTCAGGCCTGGGCGATTCCGACATCGCTTAGTAAAACAGCCATAACTTCCTCGTTCGATGTCGGATTCCGACATCAATCACTTTGGAAGCCACCCCTATCCACTCAAAAGACATATTTAGGCTTAAGTAACGATCGGGGTATTACACGCATGCAGCAAGCACCGGAAAACTGAAAATTAAAACATAAAAATTTGAAGAAAAAAGATGGTTTGTGAATTATTTGTATGATGCTTATCATCTGCTGAAAGAATTGTAATTGTTTGATGTACTCGGTATTGATTGATGTAAATGCTTGAGCGATTTGTTGATTTGTGTGTTGATAAAAAAAAATATAAAACAAATTAAATTCAGAAGGTTTTCTATCATGACTTTTTTTCCCAAAAATAAAAACCATCGGTTGACTTTTCCAAATAACAAGTTTTTGTTTTTGTATTTGGTTACAATACTATACTTTTCCCCCAAAAAAGGTTTTGTTTTGGTATTTGGTTACAATACTGTACTTTTCCAAAAAAAGAAAAGGTTTTGTTTTTGTTTAGGTTTTGTTTTGTAACTTTTATCCTTCATTAAAACTCTGTGCAATAGATAAAATAATTTTTTTAATTCTTTTTTTAATTTATTAAATATTAACTATAATAAATATATAAAAAAATTAAATTTAGAAGGTTTTCTACTTATAACCGAATTCTTAAATTTATGGTAATATTTTGGTGTGTGCTTGACTTTTATTCCAAAAAAGAAAAACAATCGGTTGATTTTTTCAAAATAACATATTTTATTTTTGTATTTGGCCTTACTATTTCAACGTGTGTTTTCTCTTAGTTGATAGTTTTACATATTATATATGAATTATTCATAATCAACAATTTCGAATGGATTCACTGTGCTTTTTTTTTCAAAAGAAAATTTCTGATAAAAAAATTAGATGAAACAAACTTGTTGTTGGTGAATGAAATAGCCTGAAAAATTTAAGGTTTATCTCTTTCTCTCTTTCTTTTTTGTTTAGATTAAAATTTTGTAGAACCTTTTATTATAAGAACAATACAAAGCTCTTTTTATGTAATTATGTTCATCTGCATATTAATTATTTATAAAGATGTAACTTTATGGTTTCTAAGCTTAAGAAGCTATCTTCCAGAGCCCAACTCAACAAGACAACGACAGGCTCAAGTTTAAGTGAACAAAACTAGTGTTTCTAATATTTTTTAGCCCATTCACATTGTTCAATATATATTTTCTTGGTAATTGGGATAGAAGTATTACGCGGAGGAAAATCCAAGATTTATATGTAAGTGGAAACCTAATTACATAGGATCTCATTTATTAGTATTTGATGAAGGTCTTAATCATAATCATTCAGATTTCTATCTTTTTTTTTGTTTAGATTAAAATTTTGTAGAACCTTTATTATAAGAACAATACATAGCTCTTTTTAAGGGTGTCAAGTGTGCCGGGTTACCCGACCCGAATTGGCCCACCTAAAGAAATCATCTTGGTTTGACCTGGCCCAGTAAGCCCAAGGGCTTTAGGGTATCGGGTAACGGGCCATTTTTTTTATTTGGGCCCGATTAGCTCGGCCCGGACCAAGCCCGGTCCAGGCCCGCCGGTTAATCGACCCGGCCCAATTTTTTTTATTATTTTTTTTTAAAAAAATTTTGAATTTTGGGCCAAACTAGCCGCTTTTGGGTCCAAACGGCTAGTTTGGGCCCATCAGTTAAATTTTTTTTTTTTTACTTTTAAAATAATTTTTTAATCTCAAAAAAATTCTATAAATACCCTACACCTTCAAATCATTTTTCACATAATTTTTCACTCTTTCAAATCTCATTCTCTCTCAAATCTCAATTCTCGATTCTCAAATATTCAATATATTTAATTTCCTAAAGTTCTCACCTTAATTTTTTAATTTTATGTTTACAAAGTACGAGTGGAAGTTTCTAAATTCGCAACCTTCGGATACTTCTAAAATTTTGTATTGTTGTTTCATCTCTTACATTTAATTTTTATTTATTGTATTAATTGTTAAATATTTAATTTTATTATATTTGTGTATTTTGAATTTTTTTAGTTTAATTTAATTTATACTATGGATAAATTTAAAAACCTCGCTACTAAAGGTGTTAAATTTTTTTGAATCAAAAATGGTAGTGGTAGTAAAAAGTGAATTACTAGTGGTAGAGGCACTTTAAGTAGTAGATATACCCGTGTGCCTTCGCCTTCGGTACCACTTGGTACACCTTTTGAGGAAGAAATAGGTGTAGGTGCTCACGATATGAATTATGTAGAAGCTCAGGAAAATTATGATATAGAAAAAGAAAATGAAGTAGATACGGTTAATTTAGACGAAGATGACGAAAATATTGATGAGACACCCGCAGTAGAAAATGCTAACGTTAGATATGAATTGGTTAATCTCCCTTTCCGTTCTCCCCGTGTCCCCAAGACCTCGTAAAACAACTAGTATTGCATGACAATTTTTTGAACGTATATCAGATACTGAGGTGAAATGCAATATTTGTCAACAAATATATAAGCATAAAAGTGGAGGCAAGCAAGAGGGTACGGGTACGTTAATGAGACATATAGGTGATGCTCACAAAAGAGAGTTAGAAATTGCATGAGGTGGTGGGGATGTTGATGGGCCAACGCAAACTAGAATGGATCCAGAAACCGGTCAGGTAATGAAGAAGTATAATAAATTGAGGGACCAGGAAGAAATAGCTAAAATGGTAGCTGTGGGTTGTTTGCCTTTTAGTTTTCCTTCTTCTGATGCCTTTATTCATTATATTCAAGCTATTTATAATCCTATGTTTAATGGTGTTCCTAGAATTACTTGTCGATCTGATATTTTTAGACTTCATTCACAATATTATTTTTATTTATCAACATTGTTAAAAAATATTCAATGTAGATTGTCCCTAACTTCTGATCTTGGTTGTGCTGTAAATAAAAATGATTATTTAACCGTTACTTGTCACTGGATAGATAATAATTTTGTGATGCAAAAACGTATTCTTGCTTTTTTATATGATGAAGATCATAAACATACTGGAGATTTTATTGCTGATTCTATTGTTAAAGTTGTCGGATTTTATGGTATCAATAATAAAATCTTATGTATTGCTTTTGATAATGTTTCTAACAACAAGACTGCTATAAAAAATTAAAATCTAACCTATCTCCGTCGTAGCCTGAAATTTTTCATATTAAGTGTGCATGTCATATATATAATTTAATTGTAAAAGATGGTCTTGAGTTTTTTGAGCTTTATATTGAAAAAATCCGTCTTGCTGTTGGATTTATTCAAGAAAATAATCGAAGAAAAAGAATTAGAGAATTTAAAATTAAATGTCAAGAAAATGAACTTGCACCAATATTGATGCCTGAGGAAATTGATATTAGATGGAATTCTATGTATGATTTTTTAAAACTTGTTATTAATATAGAGTTCCTATTACACTAGCTTTGAACCAACATTGTGGTTCATTTACTGATTCTGCTGATTGCATGCTACATGATTCTTATTGGGTTGTAATTAATGATCTTATTAAGTTTTTAGAAAAATTTTATGTAGCTACGGTTGAATTTTTTTGGTGCGTATTATCCTACTGTTTGTAATATTTTGGGATATATAGCCAATATTTCTGATTTGCTTAAAGAATATAAAAATAAAGATGGTTTTAAAGAAGCTGTTGGTGCCATGTTTACTAAATTTAAAAAATATTTTTTTTCGATTCCCCCTATTTACTTGGTTGGTGCTATGTTAAATTCGTGCATGAAATATAATACTATGTGCCACTTTAGTACTATTATTTATGCTAACTTAGAAATAAATACTAACAATGATTCTGAATCTGAATAAGTACAACCTGATTTGTGGACGACTATGAGTGATGCGAATGAATACATAGAAAAATTATATAATCACTATTTTGATTTATTTGACTTAGCCGTACCTACAAATATCATTCCAACTGTCGCTCCTCATCCTCCCGAGGAGCCATCATCTTCTAAAAGGCCAGCACATAGTGATTTTTCCGATTTCTTTTATGATTTACCTTGTTGGAACAGTGTTGATGAGAGAACTTACACCTCAAGTTATCGGGAGGAGCTGAAATATTATCTTTGGTCGCCGCCAGAGGATCGCAGACGATAGATCAACACGTTGGATTGGTGGAGGAGTAATGAAACACAATATCCTGTGCTTTCAAGATTAGCAAGAGATATCTTGAATGCTCCAATATTAACCATTGCATCAGAGAACGCCTTTAGTCAGGGACGACAGCAGCTTGGAGACAACCGACACTCATTGGGAAGCAATGCAATGAATATTCTAGTTTTCCTCAGGGATTGGATCAGAGCGGAAAGAAGAAATCAAGGAATGGAGCCGGAGCCGAGCGACGAGCTGAAACTTGAAGAAATTATGTCTTCACAGGATAACTCAGCAGAATCAAGTCCAATGCATGATTTTGCCCCTGTTACTTTGACTATCCTATGCAATTTCCCGTTAATATTAATATGAATGAGTTGGAAAAAATGATGCATAATTTGTAGATTTTTCATTCATGTAAATTATAAATTTTGGATCATTTCACAATTCGCAGTCAATAATATTCAACATTCATTCACTCCTTAGTCCTTACTTTATAATTTTTTTCATTTAATGATTTAAAATGAATTTCTAGTTTAAATATAAAACTTACTTCTAATATATTATTAATTTACTACCAAGTATTATTAATAATTTATTATATTAAGTAGCATATGTTTTGTATATTTATGTATATATCTTCTATAGATGTGTATATTTAATGTATACATGTGTATATGTTTTATAAATTAGTATATAACTCTATAATATATATATATATATATATATATATATATATATATATACTTATATATATTGTAGTATATATATGTTGTATTATGTATTTTATTTAAAGTAGTACGTATAGTCGTATATATTGAATGGTGCGTATATATGTGTAATTGTGTATGTGTGTATATATTTTTTAAATTCTAATGTAGTATATACTATATATATAGTGTATATATATTGTTTAACGTATTTAAAATGTATATAGGTGGCTATATGTTGTGTATATTGAAAAAGAGTTTTTTTTTTATCGGGTTTGAACGGATTTTTAATTGGGTTTGACTGGGTTTAGGTGGTTTGACCAGGTTGGGTTAAGTGGGCCGGGTTAGGGTGGTTTTTGAAATTTTTACTATTGAACCCGGCCCAGCCCAACCCACTTAACCCCAATCCAGATCCGGCCCAGTTCACAACCTGATTAATTTTAACGGGCCGGTTTCGGGTTGGTCCGGGCCGGCCCACTTGACACCCCTAGCTCTTTTTATGTAAATATGTTCATCTGCATATTAATTATGTATGGAGAAGTAACTTTACGGTTTGTAAGCTTAACAAACTATCTTGCAGAGCTCAATTCAACAAGACAATGACAGGCTCGGGTTTAAGTGAACAAAACTGGTGTTTCTAATATTTTTTAGCCCATTCACTTTGTTCAATAGATATTTTCTTGGTAATTAGGATGGAAGTATTACACGAAGGAGAATCCAAGATTTATATGTAAGCGAAAACCTAATTACATAGGATCTCATTTATTTGTATTTGATGATGGTCTTAATCTTAATCATTCAGATTTTTATTTAGCTATTGCAATCAAAATTTTGACTGGCAACGACAAGTATGAGAAGGTGTATGTCTTGACAAGACACCTCAACGACAAGGTTGCTACCCTTCACCTTAGAGATCTCTAGAGCCAAGCTTATCGAACTTTTCAAAGATCAAGCTGACTATATTAGCATACCAGTTGTGTGTCCTTACAAGCTTGCTCACTATAGGTACTGAGCGAAGAAAAATTCACAGTGGCTAATTTATTTTTACTTGATATATTAATTTATGTATTGGAGTTTTTCTTCTAATGTTTCGTGTGACGGGTATCAATGATCAAATGGTAAACACAAGGTATGTTAGTCATGTGTGAAAAGTAGGGCTGCATTTAGATAATGTCTTGAAAAGGATAAACATCGAGAATGCAATTATAGTAAACCAAAAGATATTATAAGGATATATGGAGTTATTCTTTCTCTTTCTTTTTTCTTTTTTTAAAAAAACTTATGGAGTAATCATGTGTGTGTTTTTCTTTTGGTTTAAATTTTTACAAGGATCAAACTGTTTTTATTTTATACCATAAAAAAGGAGTACATTTCAAGAAATATATGAGTCCTAAAATATATGATTTGCAAAATATATATATGAAAAAAAAATTAAGAATCCTAAAATATATGGAGACATGGAGCATAACCCATAATTTGAACTAGCTCTTACTACTTACATAAAGCAACAACTTGTTCCTTATTGCATTTCACAACAACACATATTGTCCTACAAGTAATTAATTTAACTTCTTTCATAAATTAGTTCTATTATTTATCTATCTCAAATTAAAAATAAACTATACTCCGATATTGCTTTAGTTATGTCCTTCCATTCTTGTTTTTTACTTTTTTGGCATAAGTTGAAATACGTTGCATTTTTATCATAATGAAATATATGTAATAACTTTACTCTCGTGTTTTTTCTATTTGAGGAAGAGATATGGTTGTAATTAGCCATTGGAGTTCACAATTCCCAACTATTTTTGTTTTACTTAAACTAAATTTTGCAATCAAATACCTCGACAAGTTTTTTTTCTTCATGCAGTTGGAGTAAACTGCTCTGAATTCATGAATTTATTACTCATCATCGACGTACACGTGCAACGCACGTAATAATAATATATTAAAAGTGTGAAAGGCCCTAAAAATCTTGTTTGAACTTTTTGCCCTAATTAAAATCCTTGCTTTATACAAAATCATTTTTTCACTATTTTTATAATATTTAAGAGTTGAAAATTAATTAAATATATTTATGAAAAAATCTTTCCTTATTAGAAGTTATCAAAATTTTAATTTTTTTTTTCTAATTTAACAGTTAAAAATTAATTAAATATATTTATGGTAAAAAAATCTTTCCTTACTAAAAGTCATCAAAATTAATGACAATTTATACTTTTTTCATTAGTTTAAGAATTCTAAATCAAATAAATTTGATTTTAAGAAGATTTGAAAATCTAAAAATAAATATTAAACTATTAGAATAAGAAAAATTTAAGAAGTACTAGATTTTTAAAAGTTTTAAGTGCGTAATAAGAATGTAACCAACGATTTTGTAAAGATTTGACTTTTAAAATAAGAAAAAATTTTAAATTATAAAAAAAATATAATAATCGTAACACAAATATGGTTCAAATTGATACGTCTCTCTTAATATATGGCAACAAAGGAAAGAGGTACTACATGACAAACACAAAAGTGATGATCCATTAACCACTTAAAACTTCTGGTGGTAAAATATATATGTGTATATATTTATGTTTACATTATTATATTAAACTGTGAAATATTTTTGAAAAGTGATTTGAATTTTTCCGCTTTATAAAAATCTCCGTAATAAATAAAATTATTTAATTTTAAATATTCAAACGTTATACGTGTAAGGTACGCGCGGTTAAATTAGTCTTTAATAAGAGGCCAAATATATATATTTGTCAGTCTATTTTATTTAGATATTAGACTCGAGCCAAATATATAATTAAACATATTTTGCCCATATGACAAAAGATTGTATTTTTTTCCCCACTCTTTTGAGCGCGTTTAGCATCTCAAAAAGAGGCTAATATGTTTTTTCTTTTGGTTTCTCTATTTTTTGTTTCCCTGATTTGCTTGAGGAAAGCAACTATTTTTCTGGAAATTTTAATGCCGATGGCAAGATATTTCTTGTTGGGAAACAATGACAAAACATAATAATAGAAATATAACTTATTATTATTAGCAAAATAGTAATACAGAAAATTTATTATAATATATTTTAAGTAATATATAAATTATATTTAAGTTGTGGTGAACATTATTCTATGAAACTATTCTAGTAATGTAAAATGTTTCTCCAAAACAAGTTTCTTTAATTAAATAGAGGATACAAAGATTCAACAAAAACTAGTTAATAATACCAGCAAGTTAGACTAAGAAAATAAATAAGAGAATATAAAGAAATAAGTAATTTATTTGGTACTTTTTCCATTTCATTTTAATAAACTACTTTACTATAAATACATGTCTTAAATTACTTATTCATTTACCATATCAAGACAATTTTTTTATTTTTTATTTTATTTTACATCTTCAATTAATATTCTTTGAAAGCGTAAATAAATTTATACGAGCAAATTTTTCATAAATAATTTTTATATCCATCAATTTGAATGAAGAGTAAATTAGTAAAATTAATTATGTTATTTATAATTTAAAAAATTAAAAATGACCTAACTAAAATGATGTAGCCAGTGAATAAAAAATCAAATAATGGAGGGGCGTTGGGCGTTGGTTGGTGATAATTTTTCAAGATAATGAGAGCATTTATTTGTAGACCCAAATGACCACTTCAATCTTGACAAGTGTAAGATAGAATTGACAAGTGGAAGAGAGATTTTGACAAGTGCCAGAATTACTTAGCAAATGGTTTGGTGTCAGCATGTTCTCCAAGTAATGTCATTAGTTGGCTTGTCGAGTACATATGAATAATGACTTTTCAAATACAGAATCAGTTGTTAGTTTTGATTTTTCAAATACACTTTAAAATAATTCTTTTTAAATCAAGGAAAAGGATAAAAAATATTCCTCTACAATGATTAATTGGCTAAATTTATCCTTCATTATACTTTGTGGTTATTTATATTTTCGCTGTCACAAAAATTAACACATGTACCCTCAAAACAAATGATATGCCCCAAATTGATCAAAATTAGCTGATTTCAATTTTAACCCGACCCGGTTCATAATCTATCGATCCAACACCATCCAATTTCTTCCCTTCTTCACCTCCCCCACCTTTCCATTTCAACTTTCAAATAGACAAGCCATGGAAGGAAAATACAGAGCAAATGACTAGTAATGTTAGGCAGAGGCGGAGCCAGCCCTCTTTAGGGGTTCATCCGAACCTCCTTCGATGAAAAAATATACTATTAATACATGATTAAAATTATTTTTTATGTGGTTATAATATGTATTGAACCCCCCTTTAACTTAGTTTTCTTTGAATATTAAACCCCCTAACTTGAAATCCTGACTCCGTCTCTATGTTAGGCCTAATATAATCTACAGCAATATATATTCCTTGGTTGAGCAGAATTGAGACCCGTGCAAACATTGTAGCCAAAAGAAATCTAGTCGTTCCAGAAAGACCCACTTCTTTGGCGAAAGTTTGGTCACTGAACTACAGAGTTAAAAAACATGTTACTAAACCAATACATTTTCTCCTTCATAAGTCAGAAAAAGCAAACACCAGATTTTGTGCCGAATATGCCATGTAAAACATGCAAGTTGAAACAACTTAAGTGCTTCAGAGAAGTGACTGGATTAGCACTGACCATCTAACCCAATTGAAGACTTTTAAGATAGCGGGTGTGACATCCCGTGGCCCTTCCAAAACTGCAGATATAGGCAATGTTGTGAGAAAGAAATATTACAAAATATTGATATAAAGTGAACTCTTTTGGAATGTGGGATAATCATTGATAAAAAAACTGTTGTTAAGCATAATTGAATACTTAGTTCTTTAATTTATACAGAAGTAGAGTGTAAACTTTATAATTTAGTGAAGTAGTTGAAGGCAAGATCGACACATATATGATCTCTCTCTCTTGAAATTCACTCGAGGAACCAGCAAATGAGTGTTTCACACATTGATGACATAAAATCAGCAATTTTCAGGAAATTGACTCGAAAATGCCAACGTAGAAATAGAACAGATAAAACACTTCATCCAGGGGCGGATCTAATGGGGTTCAGGGTGGTATGAGACCCGCAAACTTCGATAAAAAAATTATGTGTGTATATATATTTTGAAGAAAATTGGTATATTATTTAAGTGCCACCCGATGCAGCAGTTGAGGAAATAGTGTTAGTGGCAAATGAGCTGAAATTTCACATAGTATACTAGAGTTCAAATCCAGACGCTAACATTATTTTGTTACTTTTTAATCGTTGTTCTATTTTCTATAAGTTTTTTTCCTCTTGACTTAATCTTTGTTTGACTATTTTTTTTTTGGATAATCTTTGTTCCTTCAAATTTATAATTAACCTCTCCTCGTAAATCATAATAATTGCTTGGCTTGATGTTATAATTTCTTAACAATAGAATTGGAAATATCCATTGAATGTTGACAACTATTTTGTACTTTCACGCTGACTGATAAGTTGAATTTAACTCTTGTTTACACAATTTGTAGTAATAACAACAACAACAACAACAAATTCAGTGTATTCCCACATAGTGAAGTCTGAGGAGGGTAAAATATATACAGTCCATACACTACCTCCGAAAAAGTAGAAAGATTGTTTCGATAGTTTTTATAATAATAATCACATTTTTATTATTTGATCTATTTATCTATACAAATTAAAAAGACAAATATTCAAATCGAAACCCAAAGTCTGTAAAATCGACAAAATATTTGTTTTATTTGGAGCAGTGTAAATAGCAAAATGTAAAGCAAAAAATTAACTGAATTCGTAAAAATTAGGTTATTCGATAATGTTTCAATAAAATTTTACTTCAAAAATCTCTTACTAACAAACCAAATTTCAGTGGAACGTCCATAAAAAGTATCCTTTTTAAGTAGTAGCTCTAACGTTAAAAGTGACATGACATTCGCAACTTCAAAATCCTAGATCCGCCTTTGACTTCATCAATAACACGGTGAAGAAATATTTACTCTTTTTATTTGAAATGAGGAGCTACCAAGCGTTCACTTCACCTGCTTTACCATGGTATATTGGTGTATTCAGAATTGTCCCTGCTAGTTCCTTGGACAGAAAAGGGTGAAATGACAAAAAGTATAGCTCCACCCAGAATTTGGGCTTCTTGATGCCCGACAAGCATATGCATATCAATAAAAAAAAATTAAGCCTCTACTCCCTATTCAATGCTACTTTTCTCATGGCTTCCAATAGTTATTAACTACTGCCTCTGGTAAGCAGTTAGATCCAATTTAGATCAACAACAGCAGGACTCTAATTCAGATTAATAACTGCAAGATTAAGCCTCTAGCACAAACCTACAACAAGCAACATCACTAGATTGCGGTTCAAACATCCATAATCCATTAATCAGCATTCGTGTGTGTAAAATCAAAAACTAAAATAACACAAAAGTCGGATAGCTAAGTATATCTCTTAACTTGATTGATGAAAGGGTTGTTAGAACATAAATTTACTATCTTGGCAATTCGTTTCTTTTATTTGATTAACGAATAGTCATTTGCTCTGTATTTTCCTTCTATGGCTGGTCTATTTGAAAGTTGAAACGGAAAGGTGGAGGAGGTGAAGAAGGGAAGGGAAAAAAAGAGAATTATGACGGAAAGGGGTTAAATTGGACGGTGTTGGGTCGGTGGATTGTGAACTAAGTTGGGTTAAAATTGAAATCAGTTAATTTTGATCAATTTAGGGCACACTATTTGTTTTGAGGGTACATGTGTTAACTTTCGTGACAACGAAGATATAAATGATCACAAAATATAACAAAGAACAAACTTGGCCAATTAATCAAAGTAGAAGGGTATTTTTAACCCTTTTCCCTTGAATCAATAATTTGCTTGCATTTCTCACTTCTTTGTATCAGCCTTATCCACAATTTTTAAAAAAGTTTACCTATTTAGATCATTGTCTCCTTTATTGAGAGATATCCATGTTTTCAAATACTCGACAAGAAACAACTCAAGAAAAAATTTCAACAATTCAGTATAACCATTGTAATATTTCACTAGCGAGTTAATAGACAAAAGCTATTCAGTAGTATTTAAATTGAACATGTCAATGAGATGTGAAGTCGAGAATCATCATCAATTGTAACTTTATTTGGACCTTGATATTTATTCAGAATATCAAGATTAACTGTAAGATGGTGCATAACGTCACTGTCCATTAACTATGCTGATTTTCCAACAGTCATAAGCTTTTCTCAAATCAATGTACTGCCTTTAAAATTCATAACACAAGTTTGGAGCATATTCTCGAGAACCTGAATAATCCCTTCTTATCAAACAATTCTTTATAGTATCCTTCCTGTTATGTATGTCACCAGATCTTGATAAGTCAAGCATTTTGTACAATTGTTCTACCAGCTACAAGAGAATTTGATTTTCAAATATTGTAGTAGTCAATTCTTTTTCAATTCTCTGATAAAGCATTTTGAATACAATTATTTTTGTATATTATATCACAACAAGAAATTGACCTATAATCTGTCACACTATTGACATACTAAATGAAAGAACCCGCGCCAGCGTGGGCCTAATAATCCAAGTGAAGAACATACATTGGTTTTATGACAAATATTGAGATCGTTCTAATAGTGCAAGGGAAAAAATGATATACATCACAATTAGCACACGAGTTTATAAGTGTTATAACGATGCTAACCGAAGCTCGCACACAACATAGCTAATAAGCATCTTGAGTTTACTTCCACCTTCAGAAGTCAAGGTATCCATGTTACTGCCACACTGTAGCATCATATACAAAGCTTTCAATTAAACCATCCATACAACTAAATCATATATACTAACACAGTTTTTTGTTTGCAAGAATTTTCAATTTCAATTTGAGATAATTTGAAACTCTTGAATAATTACGGCTGAATCTTAACTAACTAAAAACACTTATTATTTTGATGCATAAATCATGATTATTATGCAGATTTAGGCATGACTATTTCCATGTGCTGAACAATGACAACACACACTGAGAGATGTATGCCATAGGTGGTACTACTGTTTCTACAATTAAAAGCCAGGGTAACAGATATCTTGCACCAGTGAATCCTTTTGCCAAAGAGGTGTCAACAACTTAGTACAACCAAATAACTCGGACAAATCTTTTCGAAAAAAAATAAAACTCGAACATAATACTGTGAGTACTTAAAAAAAGATGGAGTGGTCTTTTAACAAGAAGGGCCAAACTTAATCTTACAAAATTATTGATCTTTATGCAAATGGGGGTAATAGGTGACGAAAAGAGTGAAACCATGGGAAGGATCATGGAGGAACTGGAGCTGGAGATCAAAGGGACACCTTATGTTGAATGAAGCATATTTTACTGCATCTGGACGTGCTGCTCCAGGCAGAGCTATGCAAGAGCCTCAAGCTTAACATCATATAATGAAAGAGGTTGGAAGAAACTTAAAAGAAAGAAGCATATTTCGTTACCCATTAGAACCTGAATAATCGATTAGGCATTAACTATGATACTAAATCCTCCCAACTTCCTAGGGTTTGATGATTGGTACCAGAACTTGCACCAACTGAGAATCCAAAAAATCTTTTCTTTTCCAATAAGCAGAAGTGACAAAAATAATGAAGGCGTTTCCTGTATGTAGACAACATAAAAAGGGTCAAAAATAATATAAAAGTTGTATTATACTGCAATTGTGGTAATATAATATATATAGATAACTCTAGCCATCAAGGACCAGATAAAAGAAGAAATCACCTAAAGATTTTTTGGTGAATTGTTATATAATAAATCTCACCCCAAAACCAAGTGCTCCTTTGGTGACCAAGTTAAAAGTAGAGTAAGATAAAGTGCTCATAATTCTTTCTTTCCAAATTGTTTTTTTTCAAGAATATATAAATTTTATTTAAAAATAAAATTAGCGATAGAAAAATTGTGTTCTAATCCTCAGATTTCTACATTGGATTTGGACTTCCTTTTAATGACTTGCTGATTGAAATATGCAGGTTATGTTTGAGAGATTGAAGTTGGAGAACGAAGAAAGCAGAGGTAGATATAAAATCAACAGTACACAAAGCAATTTATGGGTGGAGTCTGTATTGGATCCTACCGGGACAAAGATAATGTTAGACAACAACTATTAATCGACAGAAAAGGCTCCACAGTAGTCTATGAGGTAGTGAAGCCCCGATTAGTGAAATAGAGCTAGAAGCTTAAGAAGTTGAGCTCATATTAAACTGATGTGAAACTGATGGCATAACGACAATAAGTGCAAATATATTATCAAGTGAGAGCCATTATCATCTGGTGTTCTTGACATTTACCGAACAAACTAAATCGAACAAAGTCATCAATTTCATGAACTGATATGATATTGATGGTGTAGCGGCAGTAAGTGTAGATATAGATGATGATCTGAAATTAATGGCGTAGCAACAGTAAGTGCAAATATAGATGCATAAACATTGAAGTGTTAACATCAGCAACATCAAGTTTTTGTACTACATATAAAAGTATAAAATTATTCCAAATACTAACAATCCATAGAGACTCTAATTGAGGAGCTGTTTTTGAACAACCAAATATTGAAAATTGAAGAACTATTACTAAGCTAGGATCATTTGTGTAATACAACTTTTAATGGTGACAACACATAAAAAGTTATACCAGAGAAGCAACATTGGCTGACCTTTTACACTTTTTTTGACTGGTGTGATTGGGTCAACTTTTACCTCCGTACTTGAAGAACCAATTGCAACAACTATTGCTTGCATCCTTTTCTCACGTAGGCTAGTGGCTTGATCTTTTTGGGACTCCTCTTAATAATACTTTCTGGAGGAATTTGTTCTTCTCTACGTAGGACAAAACGACAGAGTTATGTGTCTGACATTAGAATTGATCCAAGTTGACTTCATAAGTTGAGTCCGAGATAATCTGTTCAACAGTATCTCATGGACATGATTAAAAGGAAGCAATTGGTCCTGCAAACAAAAAGGGGAAAATCAATTTTAAAAGTTCCTTATCAAGGTGGTAAAATGATGTGATGGTACCTTAGGACATGTTGTGTCAAATATGTCTTTGGCTGTACAGAGACAATAATGTTGTTAGTCGAAGACATTTTGGACAATTGAACTCTTTTACGGTCTTCATGCACAAAATTATTGAATCAAATTAATGCACTTAAACTGAAACAAATCGAACTCGGGATCAATGAAATGCCTATAACAAAGGCAAATGTGGCCCTTTGTCAATGGGTTTATGAAGTTCATAAACGAAACATCAGGAAACTACAGCGCAGAGTTGGAATCCAAAGAGACAGTTTTGATGGAGAATTATCACAAACAGATAGAGAGCAAAAGTTGGCTAACCTCACAATATGTTTTCCCTTAAATCATTTAGACATTCAAACAATAATTTGCAAATACAAGTAAAATAAGCACAACAATTTAAATAAGAAGCAGAGAAAATAAAGAATGAACCATAACTTTTTCACCCGCAATTCGCATAAAGAAACAACGTTTCACTGAATAAGATGAAATTCAAATTAAAGGAATCATAATTAAGCACATAAAGAGAATAAACGAACCTGAAAATGAAAAAAAACAGTTGAGAAAATGCCGGAAAAGCTGAGAAGATGAAGATATGGCCAGCGATGGGGCACACGTATTACTACGAAGAAGCCACCAAGAATAACCAAGTGAAAATCCTATATTGCCCCCCAGTTGAAGCATGAAAATAATGAAATAGCCCTGTGAGAAAGCACACATGGCGGCAGTCACCTGTGCTAACTCATGCTTCTATATGTTAGTAATGTAGTAGTACAATATAGAAGTGTGAAGATCCAGGCACACTTCGTCAATATACCTACTTCCTTACCTTTATCACCGCTTCAACTGTTTTAATCCGCCATTTTACTTTATCATTACTATTTAATTATTATAAGTTATTTATATATTAAAAATTAATACTTCTTCCGTCTTAAATTATCTATCATCATTTTCTTTTTAATTCATTCCAAAATAAGTATCGCCTTTTCTTATTAAGCAACTTTTTAAAGACATAATTACCTTTTCACCTTTATTGGTTCCATTTAATTAAAAAAAATATTGACATATTTTTTATAAAGGATAATTTGATAAACTTTACCAAATCTTCCCTTTTTTCTTAAATTCTGTGCTCTATCAAATGGCGACACATAAAATAGAACGGAGGGAGTAATATTTAATTAAAAAATAAATAAATATTTATGATATTTTTATTTCAGCTGTTTCAACACGTGATTTTACTATATCATCCCTAATTAATTATTATAAGTCATTTACATATTAAAAAATTAATAATATTTAATTTAAAAATAGATAAATATTTATAAAATGTCTGTTTCAATTGCTTCAACCATGATTTTACTATATCACCCTTAATTAACTATTAAAAGTCATCTACGTATCAGCAAATTAATAATATTTAATTTTTAAAAAACAAAATAGACATTTATGACATGTATGTTTCAGCTGTTTCAACAATTATTTTACTATATCACCGGAAATTATTAATTATTATAAGTCATCTAAGTATTTAAAAATTAATAATATTTAATAAAAAAAAGTAAAATAAACATAAGATTATAAAATTAACTCATGATATTTTAAATTAACTTGACGTCTTATATGAGGCCCAATTAAAATTTTTTCACAAGTATTTTTTATAGTTATTTTGTTATATCACTTCTAATTAGTTATTATAAGTAATTTAAGACATGTCTGCTTTTCTTTAATCGTGATTTTACTATATCACCCTTAATTAATTATTATAGCCATCTAAACATTGTGTCATTTAAATTGAAATAGAAATTTTTCTTATAAATTACAATAATTAAAAACTTAAATTATGTTGAAAATATAAATAACTATCTTTTTTTTTGGTTGAAGAAATATAATTAACTATCAATGCAATAAAAGTTTGGACAAGGAGAATAGCATATATTATTTGAAAATTGCATAAAACATGTTATAAATTTTAATTGTTAACTTAAAATATCTAAATAAAAAAATTTAATCTATTCTATATTTTAAAAAATACGTAAAAAATAATATAAATCGCAATATTTAATAACTTAAAAAATTTAAAATATATAAAATATTTAGCTGACTCTCAAAATTATATCAGTGTCACTTAAATTGAAATAGAAGAAAAAGTATTATAAATCATAATAATTAAAAACTTAAATTATTTTTAAAATATAATTGACAATCAATGCTGCAAAAATTTGGACAAAAAGAGTAATATATATTATTAAAAATTAACTAAAAAGTATTATAAATTACAAATAGTTAACAACTCAAAATTTTTAAAAATATATTATAAATATGATTAATTATCTAAATACTATTTGTGTCACATAAATTGAGACAAAAAAATAACATATATTGAGCCCGTGCTAGCACGGGCCGCTCGGTAACTAGTCTTAGGAATAAGAGTAATTATAGTTGATTTTACTCCTTTTAGCATGTTATCAGTTCTAAAGAATTCGTGTGCATCCTCCAGCAGATCATTGCAAACAATCTCTCATGTATCTTTAGACTTCCATAACTCCTTTTAGCATGTTATCAGTTTTAAAGAATTCGCGTGCATCCTCCAACAAATCATTGCAAAAAATCTCTCATGTATCTGTAAAGAGTTAGACTTTCATAACTATCTGCTCAAGAGATTTGTTCCTTTCAACATCCCATGCAACTACTTTTACATCTGTTCGGTTTGTGATGAAAGTGAATAGAAAATGAAGGAAAAATGAATGTGTATTTATTTTATGGAAGAAGTGTTCTTCCACATTGATGGGAGAAATAAACCTTTTCAAGATTAAATATAGAAACATTTCTTCATGTGGATAGTGAGGTAAAAAGAAGACAAGTATCGCATTATCATCGTCGCTCGCTCGGATTGGCTTCAGACCAAGAGATATATTCTTGGACAAACTTTATTTTAAACTTGAGATGTAATGATTCAAAAATCTAATATGAAATTTCTTCTTTTGGGGATGCACATTAGAATGTGCGGACACATGTTAAAACACACCTTAAAGGCACGCAAGGCGAAAAGTGACTTGCGGGCGCAGGTCATCATCTACGGATGCAGTAAGGTACACAAAAGAGACAAAAGTTTATGTTTCGGGCAAAACAACAACCTATGGACGCATGTCCCTACCTGCGGCCACAGTGGGGTCCGTAGGTCGTACCGACATTACAAATAGTTATACCTTTTCATGAATATTATTTCTTTTTAGAAGCAACACCTTTTTGCTATAAATACTTAATTTTTCCTTAGGAATTGACACAAAATTTTGAAGTAAAAAATATCTTTTTCGTCTTAATAATCAAGTGTGATTTACAAATCGTTGAGTGAGTTCGTAGTTCAGCAAATTTTAGGTACCATTATTTGCTAAAGTGATACATGCCAAATTGCCTTCGAACCTTTGGATGGGATATGTATGATGTTTGAGGTGATTGACAACTCCTTAGTGCTATTAAAAGATATCACATGGATCAAGATTAACATTAAGAAGGGTCAAAGGACTTTGACGAGGTCGGAGAGTGCAAAACGGGGCTCGAAAGCCCCTTGGAAGGGACATGCGCCCAAGGCGCTTTGGAACTGCCTTTTATCCGCTTTAGCATTTCAAAAGCGGGTCAAAACAGCCCCTAGTGGGCCTTTTCTTGCATTTGGGTCACTTTTGGGCCCTAATTGTGTAATAATTAGCCAAACTATAAATACTTGGGAGCTAACTTATTTCCTTAGTTTTGTTATTGATGACGAATGTATGAAAACACTTGAGAGAGTGATTGAGAGATTGTAAAAGCGTTTGTTGACATTTATTTAGAAATGATGGTTGTAAGGGCGTTTCAATTCCCTTGAGGTCAACCTAAGAGATTAGGTTCTTTGTTTGGTCTAATTGATTGAGGATTAGGGGTTTAATATTTTTGTTTTCTTTCAGTTCCTTTCATTGTGTCAATCTATCTATTCTTCTATATCTATCCTTTTATTTTTTTTCTATTTGTATTTTGATTTCATCATTTCTTTAGTTTTTTGGTTGTTCTCTTCTTTGTAGGTTACTCTTGTATCATTTGGTATCAGATTCGAGCTTGTTTGTTCCTACGAAGTCAATCTTCAGTCTAGTCGTCTTGAAAAATTAAAAATCACACAGAAGTTACTATTCATGTTTTAGGTCTTAGGTCACATTTTGAGTTTTTAATTTTTGAGTTTTCTTGGGTTTCTATTGTTATATTTGCATTTTCTAACACTATTAGAGTCCATATATCAAATTCGAGTCAAATTGGAGGTTATTTGAGTGTTGTATCCTTATTGAACGCTTGGGTTTGAAGAAGTTTAAAGTGGATTGAAGATTTTGAAGTTGATTGCATGATTTGAAGTGTTGGGTGAGAAATTTGAGCAAAATAATGTTTGCAATGAGTTTAGAATAATGAAAAGTGCATAAGTTCAAAATTTCAACTCATTCTGAGCTAAGGTGTTCTTGAGGAAATTGTTACATTCATATTGAAAGTTCATCCAAAAGAGGGTGTTTGATCCAAAAGAAAGAAAGAAAAAAGAGTGAAAAGTGTTGGTACTAGGAAATCTACCAAGATTCCAAGGATATTCCAAGAAAAGAGGACACAAAGAACCATTTGCGGGGTATTGTTGGCCTTGGAACAAGCAAGCGGAGGCCAACTTTCCCTTGACCTGCGCCCAAGGGGCACTGCAACTACTCCTAACCTGCTGTTGCACCTCAAGGCAGTGTCTAAGGCATTTTCTACTGTCAACCTGCGTTGCACTGGAACTGTTGGAACCCTGGGTGTTGCACCACACAGTAAGGGACCAGGTCCCTCATAATCAATCACAGGCAAAAACATAGTAAATGAACCAGGAACTCAACACAGTGCAGGAAACTTAAAGAACACAAGATTTAACATGGAAACCCCCTTGCTCAAGGGAGGAAAAATCACAGCTTGCCCTCTCAAGCAACCAAAACTCCACTACAATCAAACTCTCGATTACAGACTCCACTAAACCTAACTCTAGGTTCCTCCTACTTATAATAACTCTACTACAAGCCTATCTTGACAACTCTTCCAAGAATACACCATGATATTGATTATCTCTAACCAATATCCACCTTAGGTAATTCTACCTAAGCTCTCTCAAAGCAAGAAGAAAAGAACATTTCTCTTATAACACGAGTAGTTCAATTATAATTCAGGACTCAACTCAAGAACGCTCACTCTTTTTATGCATAAAAAATAAAAACTTCAAGATATACTTGAGCAATAAAGCTAGATTGAGATTTTGCCTCTCTCAATTTCTTCAAATTTTAATTTTTGCAAAAAATGCTTGATAGAGAAGCATCCTTTTTCTTTTATAGTTGAGTGATGATTAAGGTTGAAATGCAATTGGACCAGGTGTCTTAAATAGTACAAGCAACACCCACACAATTTGTTATACAAGAGGACAAAACTGTGCAGATGTGTACCAGCTGTACTGTAGCCTTGAACATCTAGGGACCTGGTCCCTTGTAGTTAGCTGCTCATCATCAAAACAAGATACAACAATTTTCTCATTTTTCATGATAACAAATCAATCACTGAGTTTTTGAGCATAAATACACATTAATCATATTTAATTAGTGTGATTACCACTATAGAAGATGAATGTTCACCTTATCATGCAATACCATGCTTCCATAATCATACAACTTAGGGACCTGGTCCCTTGTTGTCAATTGATAATAAAACTGGTCCCTTGTTCTCAATTGATAATAAAAACTCAACTTATTGATGCAATTTCAATGTTTTCCCCTGTCAATATGCACCATTATTTCTTCCCCCTATCAATATGCCATACGCACATCTGCTATTCAATATTTACACACCCGATACTTGGTTACCTATTTCCCCCTACAACATGAAGTCAATATTCCCTTTTTTGGCATTATTGAAAAGTGAAAATAGTAAACCAGGACCAAAATAAGCACAGGTTAGTTAACTCATGGACACTGGAGCAACACTAACATGAAGAACATCTTTAATATAAAGAGGAAATACATACAACATATAAATAAAGATTCATTCATATGTAGAGAATAAGTATAATTGCAGTACATAATTTAAATGTTCCAAAGAAAAAACAACATGAATCAAGAAAGGTTAAATAGGGGAGGGACTTGGAAGGATGGTTTGAAGGAGTAGGGTCAGGTTATTGTTTTATGTAGCATGATAGTGCAATAATTCCTTGGTTAAATACCTTATATCTGCATTTAAGCTGAGAACCTCATCTATCAAAGTGGATACCTTTTTGTTTAGGTCAACATTCTCAGTTTTAAGCTCATCAGTGTCACTTAGACCCTCAACAGTCAGATGCTGAATTGTCATATTCAGTTTGCTTATCCCTGCATCCTTAGCAACTATATTGAGCTGTAACACCTCTATTTCTTTGTTGAATTTCCTTTGGAAGTTGGTGCTTTATATATTCTTTACACCTTTAATTTTGACCAGTGTCTTTCTTCCCGGTATTTGCAATACAGTTCCAGGAGTTCCATTCTCACACATAATACTAAAGTGATCAAACACTTTATTTAAACGGTAACCACAAGGCATGCCATGTTTGCCATTTTTTTAAGAACTACTTTGTGTATGTGTTCCATCATCAATGCAGGCAAACTAATGAACTCAAAACTTCTAAGACATTCCATGACATACCAGTCAGTAGCTGAAGCAATGTTCCTTTTTGTGATCTGGGCAAAACTACTTTGTTTACAAAATCAAAGACCAATTGCTACTCATTCTTAAGTGATTTCCTATTTACTGTAGCCACTGATTTTTCCTTAACCTTTGATGCAGTAGCCAAAAACTCTATTGATGGTTGTTTCCTTGAGACAATCGTCACACCACATATAGGAACATCCAAAATTCTCCCAAGTAAAACAACATCAATATTCAGATTCTTTCCTTGAACTAATGCTATCATCTTTATTTTTTCTTTAGAAAGATCCAATATGGAGTTGAATTCCCTAACCACTTCATCTAAGATTATGGGAATAGGTCCTTCCATGAGATGCATCCAACTTTAATATTTTACCAGCTCAACTAACTCCATTATTCCAGGTTCTATTAACACACTTATGTCAAAAATCCTTTCAGTTAATACCTTTTGATTTCTCAAGAACCTATTTCTCACTTCTTTAGAAACAACCTTACTTCTCTCTCCATTTTTCCTTCTAGTATAGGTGATCATAGATTCCTTGACAACCACTTTTCTCTTTTTAGAACTAGGTACCTCAAGAGTTTTTTTTTTTCAGTAAAACTTTTAGACTTTTCCCCATAATATCTTAATGCCTTACTAACATATTGATTTTTGAGACCAAGAATACCATTTTCTTGGCTATTTGACAGCGAGATGAGATTTTCAGCAACCTAGGAATCATCCGTCAATGTATTATAAATATTTTTAAGGGTTCAGGGATGATTCTTCATCAACAATTTAAGTGAAGAAAGGGTTTGGCTTTGGAAGAATAGGAGACGAAGGGTGTTTTTTTAGAGGATTTGAGAAAGGACTTCTAATAATGCTAACTCAATTTGTTTTATCCTTTTCGGACTTCATTTGGTGAGAGAATGGTTTTGACCTTCTTAAAACTATTTCAAAAATTCAAGAGAATTTCAAAATAATTTTTGAGAAATTCACAAAGTCGTCACTAAAAATTATTTCAAAGGTTCAAAAATAGAAATAAACCTTTAAAATGAGAAACTGGGTAAGGGTTCAATTAACACCCTAAGAAGGTTTTTAAGGCACTTAGGAGCGTCCATTTATCAAAAAGAACTAACTTGACTAATTTTGCAAAAGGTTGATTTTTGTAAACACTTGATTTTATAGAGAATGTTAAAACTATTTATTTATTTATTGGTACATTTTGAAGAAAAATCTAAAATGACTTTTATTTGTCCGGGAGAAAACATTTCAAATAAAGGAAAATCCTTTTAAACTAAAATGAAAATTTTGAATTTAAGAGAAAATGAATTCTTGCTTTTGTAAAAGAAAAAGATTATATAATTATTTTTTATTATAATTATTATAGAAGAGTCCATTTTTGTTATAAATAATACTTTTTTGGAAAAAAAGATAAGTGCGTATCAAATTAAAAGTATCATATTAATCATGAAAAGTTAGAATTTACAAGAAAAATTAGTTTCTTAAGTTTGACGAAGGTTACTTTAACCTAAAATAAACTATTGGTTATATGAACAAAACAAATGTCATTTTGAAATAAAATACTTAATCTCTAAAGACTTGTTTTAAAGAGAAAATTGAAGAAACTAATTTAATCCGTTTCAAACAATATAAATTAGGTGAAGAAATTGTGAATTAAGTAAAACAAAACCAATATAAATTACCAGAAGTCAACTTGTCTTTCAACTTCTCAAAACTTCCCTCACAGGCATCAGACAGCAAAAACTTTACCTTTTTTGAGTCAACTTAGACAACAAAGTAGCAATAGATGAGAAGCTTTCCAAAAACCTCCTATAATAACCAGCTAACCCAAGAAGATCCAAATATCAGTTGGAGTCGTGGGTCAAGACCAGTTCTTAACCACTGTAACTTTTTGTGGATCCACCATTATCCGTTCACTAGAAATAACATGACATAGAAAAGTAACAATATTCAACAAGAATTCATACTTTGAGAACTTCATATACAAATTTTGATCCTTAAGCGTCTACAATAATATACAGAAGTAATTTATATGATCCTCCTACCTCTTTAAATATACCAAAATATTATTAATGAACACAACGATAAATAAGTCCAAAAGCTGACTGAATGCCCGATATATAAGATCCATAAATACCGCTGACACATTAGTAAAACCAAAATACATCACCGAAAACTCAAAATGACCATACCTTGTTTAGAAAAGAGTCTTATAGATATTGATCTGAGGTGTATTTATGCACCTCAGTATTGCTATTCTGGCTTATTTAGCTTTGTTTTGAGGACTTATCTAGTTCTTAATGAGTAAATATTAATCTAATTATGAATACAAGTGTTTAAATACTTGATTAAAATGTTTAAGGTATGATTCAAACAAGTTTGGAATTAGTTTGGTCACTTAGAGTTTAGACGAGAAAACTAGTGTTACTAGATTGAGCTATGTGTTATTCTAGTTGATCTCGATGGATTCTAGTATGAGTAATGAGTCCTAAGGGTATGATTGTGTAATTATATGAGGAATAGAATGATTGATGTGTTTAATTTTCAATTTAAACAAGCCAAGAGACAAAAAATTAGTTATATATCAAAAGGACAAAACTAGTATTCTTAGCTTAAATTTCTAGTTTATCGTCTTGGATTGTATGTGGTTTTGAGCTTTAATTCGTGCTGTTTGATGATATAGGATTATTGGTTAGTTTATAATGATGATATATGGATGATAAAATATCTGGAAATCAATTTAAAACATCACCACAAGGCTTGGAATGGATGGACAAAAGCACGGGATAAGATTTGAATAAAAATGAAGGTTATGGAGTCATTGGCATGCCACGGACCTTATCCACCGCGTTAGGGTCCGTGACATTACCTTGGGGAATTAATAAATAACCAAATACAGTGTGTCAACATGATATTGGTATTCCATTAACCCCAGGCACCGCGATAAGGTCCATGGCACATTGGTGTGTCAAAATCGGCAACTTTGGTCCTACTATAAATAGGATACTTAAACATTATGTTACATACCTTGGACGACCTTTAAACTTTGAGGGAGGCCCGAGAACACTTAAATTAGGGTTTATATTCCATTACTATGGTTTTTTTTTTATGGATTTTAGCATGTATTCAATCATTGCAATTACTGTTATGTCCATGAGCGGCTAAACACCCTTTTCTGGGGTTAAGGCCAAGAACATGATTACTTTTGTTATAAATTAATCTTTTTTTAATTATTTATCATATTTGGTTGTTTATTTATACTTTTTTTTAAAACTATTTTAAGGATTATATACCCTTAAAATACATCCATAGTCATCTTATGAGCCCGAAATGAGGAATAATAGCATAGTACGTGGGGGTAAATAGAATAGGATTGTAATCTTCTATAGAATGAAATTATAATTTGGATTTAGAATAGTAATATACCCAAGTGCCCTATTTGGTTCACTTATGAGATGAAATAAAAATACATTTAACTTAGTTGCCACATCCCCGCTCAACGATGTAGTTGTGGGGCTAAGTTAGATAGGTTATTAGAGGATCGGAAGACCATAGTCATAATATCAAACCCCATGAATCAACAACCAAGATAAGTAACCTAACTAATGAAGTTTAATAGCATAGTATGATTGTTCGCAGAGCCTTAACCCTGGGTTTCTCTCCATTGATTGTCCAAGACCTTTAATTTGCCGCATTGTTAAGTTACTTTAGTTTTAAACTTACAACTCTTTTGGTTACCTTTGAACTAATTTAATCTCAATAGTTAAACTTGAATTAGATAGTTGTTAACAGAAGGCCACATGGGATCAATAGTTTTCTTGTAAAAGGCCTCTTTACTACTTGGTGTGACCACGTACACTTGCGTGTACGCTTGAGCGCAAAAAGTATTTGGAGTTGTTGCTGGGGACTTTTAATTTGGTAAATACTTTAGTTTTAGTTTTACTTTTTGTATTTCTTTGGTGCTTGTCACTCATGTTTTTGACTTTGTAGGAAACAGGTTACAGGCTAGTAAGATGGCAAGATTTGGAAATTAGTTGAACTAAACCCCGAGCCCAAACAATACTTACACCAATAGAGGCAAGAAGCAGTCCTTCTCTATAGTATCCCGAAAATCCATGAGTAAAAAAACATTTCTGCTCCCATGGCTGAATATCCACCAGCCCTTAGGACAGTTCGCAAAGTGGCAATCCTACTTGCAACTAATGTGACCTCCGCTATTAAAAAATTGGCTCTTGGAGGAAGATTTGAATTAAAACAGAACATGGGGTAGATTTTATTTAGTAGTGGAAAATTTACCATGCTTTCACATAAAGCTCCACAAGTCCACTTGCAGAACCTTTGGGAGATCAGTGATACATTCATCCCTACGGGTTTGTCAACTGACTATGTGAGGCTGACATATTTCCCTTTTTCACTATTAGGGGAAGTGAAGAAGTGGTTGAATACTGAGCCGGTAGGTGTAATCACAACTTTGGATAACTTATTTTAGAAGTTCCTCATTCACTTCTTTCCATCCAAAGAGACTGCAAGACTTTATAGTGATATTTTAAACTTCGAACAGAGGCCATATAAAAATCTATATCATGATCGGGAGAGATTCAAAGCTATTGTTAGGGTCTGTCCACATCATCAATAGTCTAATGAGGTACTAGATCAGACCTTAGTTGAGGAACTTGACCATAACATGAAAATTTTTCTAGATTCAGCTGTAGGTGTTCAAGTATTGGAAAAAACATATGATGAACTATACACCTTGTTAAACCAGATTGAACAAAGAAATCTGGATTGACATGGTGATGCCTCAAGAGGATCAATGAAAAATGATACAGGCATGATTGAAGTTGACAGAATTACAGCCTTAGCTGCCTAACTATCAGCTCTGCAGAACTAAATGATGACACAATTCAGCAAGTTGGGTATGAAGCAGTCTCAGGCTTAGATGAATGTAGTGTTGCAGACTTTGACATGGAGTGAGGTTTGTAGCAACATATGTGTGGTGCAAATCCTGAATCAATTAATTTCATGGGCAATGCTCAAAGGTCAAATTATGCTAGTGCCTATAACCAAAAGTGGCTGATTCAGGCATAGAATTATTTATGGAACAATAATAAAAAATATCAATAGCTGTAAAACACACAGTCCAGTAACAGAGAGGAAATAATAAAGAAGATTATGGCCACCCAAAAATAGATGGCTGTTGAACTCAAATATCAACAAGTACTTCAAAAATAGTTAGAGCATCAATTGGGGCAACTACTGTAGGCATAAAATACCATGCCTAAAGGTGGTTTTCCATGTGATAATGATATTTCTAAACATGTAACAACAATTATGTTGAGGGGTGGTAAAGAGTTGATTGACAGACCTTTAAAGACAAATAAGGAGGTAGATCTAGAGTTGATTCCTTAACTGGTTACAAATAAAGTTGTTGATCATCTGGGGAAGTCTGAGTACCCAAAAACAAAAGTTTCTAAGAAGGAGAGACCACCATCACCATTTCCATAGAGGCTAAGAAAAAAAAAGGAGGATGCATGCTTCAAGAAGTTTTTTGACACGTTTAGAGAACTTCATATTATGCTTCCTCTTTTAGATATTTTACAGGGAATGACCAAGTATTCTATGTACTTAAAGGATGTGGTAACTAATAAAATTAAGATGCAGGATGTTGAGATACTGGCACTCACTAAAGAGTTGTAGAGATGCAGAAAATTCCTAAAAAGCTTAAGAATCTTGGGAGATTCACTCTCTCCATTCATATTGGTAGCAGCAAGATGGTCCATGCAATGAGTGATTTAGGGGAAAGTATTAATTTGATACCCCTATCAATGTTCAACACCTTTCATTTGGGAAAGCTGAGACTGTGATCTGTGCTACTCCAAATAACACCTGAAGGAATTATTGAAGACATTCTCTCCAAGTTGGTAAGTTTATTATGCCTTTTGACTTTATTATTTTGGATTATAAGGTAGATGACAAAGTTCTAATTATCTTGGGATGTCCATTCTTAGCGATGGAAGGAGTAGTAATAGATGTGAGAGAGAGCACACTCACAGTGAGGTTGGTTAATAAAGAGGTGGTCTTAAAGGTTTATATACCACTCAAAACTATCCCATTATAAATATTTATGCATGATTATAGTGATGGAAGTGGATGATTATGGGGTGGTGGAACCCGATCTACCAAAAACCTCTTCAAACTTTCTTATTGAGCTTCCCAAGCCACCAATACCTAAGCCTAAAGTGATGATGATTGATGAGCCTAAAAATCTATGGTTGAAAGAGCTATTAACCTTGAGAGTACACACTCAAGAAGTCAGAAATGAGTTCAAAGATAGACTTCAAGCATGAGAAAGAGGATGAAAGGAAATAGATGAAAAGTGATGTTAGGTCATGCCGTGACACTAAATTAGGCACTGCTTGGGAAGAAACCCAAGTTAAGTTAGGTATTTATTTTTAGTATTTTTATATTTTAATCCACTTAGTTTTTATTTTTGTTAAGTCACAAGTTGATAGGAAGTCTGAGTACTGGAGACCGGAGCTAAGGAGCTTGGTGAAGACTAAGTATGGGGTTTCTGAACCCTCTTGATGTATGAAGATACTACTAGCTAGTCCTAGAGACCTCAGGGTGTATTTCTATCTCTACTTTTAAGTATACTTTGGGGACAAAGTAGATTTTTAAGTGTGGGGTGGGAAAATTCCCATTGTTTTGTGTGAAGTGATGCGGTAGTTCTTGAGTCATAGTTTTTTTTTTCTAGTTTTTGGGTAAATTTGAAACGATTACAAAAATATTTTCCCTTTTTAGTTATTTGGGTTAGTTTGGTAGGCATAAACTTTACCCACCCTGTGGTTGTTCTTTTCAGTTCTTTTACATGGGGGCGTCCTTTGAACCCATTATCCTTTTATTAGGAGTAATTTTAAAATTTTTGTGATTAGGTAAGTGAGATATTCTTGTTGGTACTGTATATGATTGCATGATACAAGTGAGCTATGTATGTGATAGCATGTTGTTACGATGAAATACTATTTTTGAGACTCTTAGGCTCTAGTTTATGACTCTTGTACTTTTTGGCTAAATGTTAAATTCATGCTATTGTTTAATTGAGAGTCTATGATGATCCTACTTGAGTTGAGCATGTGCCATCTGTGTGTGAGGCATTTTTATATTCCTTGTTGCATGTGATGTCTAGAACTTACCTGGTGTGTGTGCAAAGTTAAATAAAATGTGTGGGTTTAGGAGATGATATAGGCATTTTTGTACTAGCCATGTTTCAAACCTTTTGTGACATACCCTTGTGCATAATCCTAGTTATCCCCATTGAGCCTTTAGCTTGTTTTCTTTGGTAGCCTCGTATATAACCTAATTCCATTCTTTAATTGACTTTAATTTGATCCAAAGCTCCTAAGTACTTTAGCAAAAACTTTAGAAAGTTATGGATTTTGAAAAATAAGAGGAGAAAAGGTGAAAGTAAAGCCCCCAAGAAATATCTATTGTTGTTAAAAATTAATATGCATGGTGAGTGGGAGTTGAATAATGAAAAGAATGAAGATTGTTCAAAATTGAATAACGTTTGTAGGGATAACACTTCCACTATATTGTATGTGAATTAGATTAATGAGATGGGGCAAAAAAATATATGGGTAGATAAAAGTAGTGGAAATTGATTGTTAATAGAGAGATCTCAATGTTTATGTGATGTATTAAAGTGCTTAGGGAAGATAGTCACTAATACTGGTCAAAATAGTTCCTACTTATTCCTTAGACTACATTACAATCCTTAAAGACCTATTTGATCCTAAGTCTTAATATTTTGGTATTAGGGGAGTACTACACTAAGGGAAATCCTATGGTTCATCTTGTATAACTTGTGAATTCTTTGTGAGAGTGAGCATAATTTGATTCTTGTACCCATTTTGTAATAAATTGTATCTATGTGAGTGAGAATAGGTAACTCTCTTGTAGTGAGAAACATGTATGATAATAGGTCAATGATTTTTATGATGTATTTGATTGAGCAATATAAATGAGTTTGAAAAATTGGTGAGTCAATTCTTGAGGCTAGGATGTTTTGGCGTAGCGTTCTTGAGTTTTCAATTATGTATAACATGCTTAGTGTAAAAACTTGCATTCTGTGTAGTCATTGTAGTGCTAGCTTTAATGTATTGCTTGTAGTAGAAGTGTGGAGTCTCCTTATATTTTGATGCTTAAATTAAAGATTTGTTTGAGGATGAGCAAGGCTTTAAGTGTGGGGTTATGATCTAAGGTGGATTTATACACCTCAGTGTTTCTATCTGAGTTTAGTTAGCCTTGTTTTGAGGACTTATCTTATTCTTAATGAGTAAATCTTTCTATAATTGAGAATATAAGTGTTAAACTACTTGATTACTATTTTTAAGGTGTGTTTCAAACAAGTTTGGAATAAATTTTGTCACTTAGAGTTTAAACGAGTTGTTACTAGCTTAAGCTATGTCTTATTCTAGTTGATCTCGATGGATTCAAGTGTGAGTAATGAGTTCCTAAGGGTATTATTATCTAATTATGTGTGGAATAACTTGTTTATAGTGTTTAAAATTCAATTTAAACAGGCCAAGACACGAAACAATTAGTTAAAGATCAAAAGGATAAGTAAGATGAGTAATCTAACCAATAAGTTCAATAGAATAGTATGATTGTTCGCATAGCCTTAACCCTGGGTTTCTCCCCATCGATTGTCAAGGAACTTTAATTTACCACATTGTTAAGTTACTTTAGTTTTAAATTTCCTACTCTTTTAATTTACCCCATCGAATTAATACTTGTCTTATAAAAGGCCACTATACTACTTGGTAAGACCACTTACACTTACGTGTGTGCCTTGGGCATAACAGATATTCACCTTTCTAATCTTTAACTGATGATAACCTGACCGAAGTTCAATCTTAAAAAAGTAACTTGCACCCTGCAGCTGCTTAATTAGGTCATCAATCCTAGGAAGAGGATACTGATCACACTCACCTATACCATTTAAATTGGTAGAGGACGATCGTTGTTAATAGCTCAACTTATGTTGAGCTCAAATCCATGAGGAGCGAAATTATCTTCCTAGTCCTATGGTGTTAATAGTTACTAAAAAGATACCCGTAATGTAAACAAAGTAAAATTCATGATTTAAAATGGGGGGTTTGATATGGAACAAGGATTTATCAATGTCTTCTCAAGTCAACAAACTAAAGGCAACAAATATGATTGAAAATCCAAGATGAGAAAGGTCTCGGGATCATGTCTACCTACGGGCAAGTTATGCATAGGTTCATGATGATTTAGTGCAAATTCTAGTTATTAACGATATGGTAAGCAAGGTTAAAAGTCATTAAGGCTAGTTTGTCAACACAACCTCAAGAATATCACTCATTGACCCTTTTGAGTACCTAACGAGTGTGTAAAATAAAATCACCTAATATCTCAATTGGGACTCCCTATTTCAAGAAATATTTCGAATACATAGCTAACTTTATACTCACCCTAATTTCTAAGATGACAAAAAGACAATAGACTACATCCATTATTGTCCACTATTGCTTTGTCACCCATATCCCTCTTTCAAGGATGATATGGGTTCCAAAAGTTCACCCACATTCCTCTTTCAAGGATTATGTAATCTTTTAAGAATTTGGGGTTTTCACCCACAAATCCATTTTGGGAATTTGGGGTCTTCACCCACAAACCCCAACTAATTCAAACAAACAATAGTGAATCCCATCTTCAACAAACTAGAATCTACACACATAATTGCACCTTAGTTCAAAATAATCCCAAGATAAGAAAGTTTAGCTACTCATGGAGTTAAGGACAATAAATATACCCAAAGGTTCATTCAAAGCATCCACGGCAATGGAAAATTAAAAGGTTCTTCAATTTAACTTCAATTTCACTAACTCCAAATTGAAAAATTTAAACACAAAAGTTTCCCTAATTAGCAGGTTTACAAATTCTCTAAAATTTTACTGTTTAAAGTGTAAAATACTAAATAGGAAAAGGTTTTAGCATTATAAGAGATTTGAGGTCTTCTGGGTAAAATGACAGAATTTCCCCTGGGCATAAACTTTCCTAGCCGCAATCGCGGCTACTGCGACCACGATCAGGTCCTTACGATCGTGGAAGATGATTAATCTTGACTGGCTGTGATCGTTGCCCCCAGACCATGATCACGGTAACTAAGCCTTATTACATGCAGGGTCTTCAGCTATGCACTTTTCTTCTCATTTTGATTCCTTTTTAGCCCTAATCCACATCTTTCTATCTCATCACCTGTGTACCTGCGAAATATGGAAATTAGTACATTCAACTAACAAACTTGTCTCATTCATACCTTTAAATCATAGTAGTGTGCATGAATTTTGAATGTAAATGAGTGTTAAATATACCACAAGTATATCTTCAAGCATGAGCAAAGCTATTCTCACGTCACCCCTCATCATGAAATACAATCTCAAATATGCAAAGGACTTTAAAGAGCAATAATGCAACAACCGTTAATACTTTAAAAGTGACTCTCTATTGACCTCAACTCCACTATACTCCTTTTGCCTTATTATTTGGAAGATGACAAAATCACCCACCTCAATTTGCTTACATGCCTCCCCACAAGAAAGGAAATCCTCCCCCACCAAATTATCAAATATGGAGCACGAGATTTAAGTGCAAAACTCTCTATCTCACAAAGACTCTCGATGCTAACAAGTACCATGCCATAGGCTTGCCCTTATTTTCAATTGCCACTACAATGACTACACTTTGTTGGAGATCTCGAAGGGATTTTTGAAATTGTAACGTAGGTTCGAGCAAGGGTAGGATATAATTTAGGAAAAAGTGTCTACACCCTCCTTGAATATCTACATAACACTATACCATCCATCCAACTTTTTGACCATGGACTGCTTCTTTTGTTTTCACACTTTACACATGCCTATTTTAGCTACCAAGATTTACCCAACTTTTTAAAGGCGTCTTTCATTTGCTTATTTCTTTTGCAATCTATGCCTCATTCTTATTTTCCTCATTTCTTTATTTTTCAAGGTCATATCTTCCAAACTTACCACCCCTAACTTGGGCATTTAGCCTCAATTTTTATTTTTTATGTTCAAGAAGGGTAGGGTTCAAGAGAGGGAAAACTTTGAATGGTTCAAGGCTTGTAATGTGGTTGCCAAAGAAAGGCTTGAAGGCTTGAATTGGGTAAATAAGGGTACTATCCTAAGCATGGGTAGGCTATTTAGGCTAAAGTGGATTTCTATGTTCACAAAGAAAGCCTAGTATCATTTAACCAACCAAGAAAAAATCAAAATTAGCCTTGAGAGACTAACGGGGCAAGTTCTAGATGGTACAAGTATGCATGAGATTTAGAAATATATGCTTACCGAACATGGCATGCAAACTCCTCAAGGGTCTTAATTACCCTTCCCACTAGAGGAAAAATAGAGTATCTACCAATTTATCAATTTCTACAAGCCAAAATTTTGGAGTCACAAAAAGAGGTAAAGTATTGTTACCAGGTCGCTGATGTCAGTGTCCTTGATTTTTGAAATTTTTTTAGACGGAAGAGTGTATTTTCTTTGCATTTGTACCACACATAATTTTCTATTTATGGCACCAAAACAGGCTGATGTCTCACATTTAGGCTTTCATACGGGCAAACCATATGGCTACTCAGACTTTGCCATAGGTATAAGTGTGATCCTAAATAAAAAATGCTACATGTACTTAGATTTTCCCTACATTTGTAACTCTGATGCTACTGGTACTCAGACTTCCTATCTATCCAGGGCTCAAAACCCCAATCATGATGATTTTTCCTTAAGAATGTCACCACTCAATCTATCATAGGGAAAGGCACATCCTATGTAACCATAAACAAAATAAAGATAAATTAAAAATCTAAAAATTAAACAAATAACTAATCCATGAAAATGTGGGCACCATCAGAGTGCTCGAATATTGCAACCCTACAACAATAAAAGTCATCAAAAATGTCATCAAAACATCCAAAATTATCTAAATAATATAGGACAAATGAAATGAATACGGGGACAGGCACCTCCAACTAGGAAATCTAAAGTGTCTGCAATTCATAAACAATAAAGTATATATATAGATATAAGGGTGATCCTTGAAACTGCATAAAGATTAGCTCTCTCCATCGGACTCTGCATCATCTGTAACATTATCAAAATCAGACCACTCAGCTGAGGCCTTATCATCACTCTCCACTCTAGAAGACGGTAATCTATCTCGGGGTTTTAGGACTTTCGATAGGCCCTTTACCCTCTTCTACACTTGCTAGAGAACTTGTCTCTTTTCTTCTCCGTTTTCTTCATCTTCTCATTAGAGTCCCAAAGCTCTCTATGAGACTCTGTCAATGATGAGTAGGCCCTCTTAAGCCTAGCAATGGTGGATCCCTACTTCTGTTGATCCACCATATACTTCTCATAATCAGAGCGGGATCTATATGAATGAGGGTGGTGGAGGGCGCTCCAGGCCCCTGAGGAAATCCCGACACAAGCTCCCTAATGGACCTCAAATCAACACCGATCTTCTAAATAGGCCCAGCTATGGATGGTCTAAAAAACTCTGTCTCCTCATATGTCGACTTACCTAAGTCGATCTCCCATTTCTTTTTTTTGCTCGGTGCACCCTCACCCTAAATTTTGAGATGATAGATTTGGGTTCCAGGGTGCACCCAAGTGTCTCCGGCGTATACCTAAACCTTGACTCTCTCGCAATGCTCAGTAATTACAGAGGGGAATAAGAGATGCATACTACTATAAATCTTGAATAACTTCATGTATGAGACCACAAGATGACTAATATTTACAAGAATGCCCTTTAGTATGCAAGTAACCATTCGGGCCCACAATTCAGGAACCCCTGCCATATGGGTTCAAGGAGATACTCAGCTACAGATGATGTTCAACCATTTATGGGCCTCAATAGTGAAATCATTCGTTGATATGTTTCTCTTGGTAGATGCCCGAGAGACCTCCTTTCTCGGAAATAACTTCTCCTCCATCCAACTACTCGGCTCACTCTACTTTGCTTCTAATTCATCCATATCCATATTTGGGAGCCTATATATGTCATTTATATGTTCGTCCTCAAATTTTACCTATTTCCCTCATATCCTGATGACCAGGTCCGAGAAAGACACTACACGAAGATTAGCATAGAACTCTCTTACCCACTGCTCATTTACCTTGCATAGATTCAGGGCAAAACATGTCTACCCGGTGGCAATCGGTCTATCATGGAATGCCAAAAGCTTTTCCAGCACCTTGTCCAAACAAATACCCCTCTTTAGAAGTAGCTTGGTTTTTTACAGATCACGATAGTATAAATTGTGGAACTCTTGAGCCATGAATCAAACTTGATCGTAGTCTCCGTTGATATCAATCTAAAACACATGAGAAAAACACAACAACCTTATTCATTGATATTGTCATGCACATACTATGCTATATTTTCCAATAAAGCTCATGGGATGGTTACGTGGTGGTATTAAGACAAGAATTAGATGTGTAGGAATTTTGGCCAAGGCTAAAATTCAGCCTCAGATGTGGTGATGCAGGCCACTGAGAGGGCCAAACAATGATCATAATCGTGGTATCTGAGGCCAGACCGGGCAAAATTTTCATTAGTTCAAATTCCAGTTTTAAGGCCAAATTTTGTTCGAAAATAGTAAATTATCACTAAGAACATTGAACAATCTTCCTAAGCACTCGATTATGCCTTGAGAATGTGAAACAACTAGTTATGACTTTGTTTTAGCATTTTATCATGCACTTGGTGTGCACACTATATTTTATCTCAATTTCAAACATAATTTGGGTACTCAAGACTTTCCCACAGGTGTTCACACCATTTTAAATAGCTAACCACTACACAAGAATGATTCAACAAAGATTTAGCAATACAAAGCATAGTTTTAGGACTTTCAAATAATATGCATTATATGGCCTACTAAAAACAATTAAAGCACTTACTGGAGTGATGATGCAAAGGGGAATACTAAGATGCTTTTGGATGTCCAAAATGTGACCAGGAGTGGGTACAATTTGAGAGAGGATTTAGAGAGTGAGTGTGAGCAAATGGGCAATAGGGTTCGAGGTTTGAGATCGCAAACAAACGGCGACCATAATCACAAAGGCACAGGTCCTGCGATCGAAGTAACTGAGGGAATTTTTGCACCTCTTTTCCCCTATTCAACCTTTTATTCCAATTTGACACACTTTCCCCTATTCAGTTCAACATTCAAGAATTTCACACTTTCCACTTCTGAACTTAGTAAAAAAACTCCAACGTGACAAAAATGCATGGATTAATCAATAAAAAATTAAAATCTACTCTACTAGAACAAAAATAAAGGATACGAGCCACTTTCATGGCATTTGTGGGTTTCCTCCCATGCAGTGCCTTAGTTATCATTGTGGCACAATGTCCTTCATCTTTTTCAAGTTGGATCCTCAAAGAACCCCTCATTCACTTCCTTATCTTTAACATTTATAACTGACATCACTTGAAGCTCCGTGGGTTATTTCTTCATTTTACATATCTGGAAGGACACTTCGCTATCATGCACTCTAAACTTCGTTTCCCTAAGATCCAAATCAATAATGACATTTTTGGTAACAAGTAAAGGTCGACCAAGGATAATAGGCACCTCTTGGTCCATCTCACAATCTAGCAACACTAAATTCACTGAAAGGATAAATCCATCCACTTTCACTAACACGTCGAACAAAACACCAACTGATTTCTTGATAGAATAGTTTGCCATTAAAAGCCTCATCGACATTGGAGTAGCGGTAATCAAGCCAAGACTCCGATATATTACAAAGGGTATGAGATTTTCACTCACAGTAAGGTCACATAAAGTATTTTCAAACCTATGTGTCCTGATGGTGCATGGAATTATAAAAGCCCTAGGGTCCTCATTCTTTTATGCTATTGTGCTTCTTATAATAATGCTACACCCATGGGTTAATTAAATAGTGTCACATTAAATAAGTTTCTTCTTTGATGTCAATTTTATCATAATCTTAACATACCTAGGAATCTCTTGGACCGCCTTAAGTAGTGGGATATTAATAGAGAGGTAGCTAAGCTTAGCAAGGAATGATTTGAATTTAGCATTATCCTCTTTCTTTTTCAGCCTTAGAGGGAAAGGAGAGGGAACCTTCATGGTAGGCATTGGGTGACTTTGCACTTCATCATTCTCAACTACCTTCGGGTCTCCCTCTTTATCATCCACTTCTTCATTTAACACTGGTTCTTTTTTGCTCCCCTCTTGAGACTTTAGAGATCCCTCATTTGAATCATTCACCAACTTTTTATTTAAATTTTTTTGTTCAACATTGCTCTCTTTTTCAACCTTTACCACAAGATTACCAAGTGTTTTACCACTCTTAGTGACAATAACTAATACTTGGGCATCATTTTTTGGATTCACAATAGTGTCACTAGGAAGGCCCCTCTTTTGTTTAGCATTGAGTTGGGTAGAAATTTGGCCTATTTGTATTTCCAATTGTTTAATAAAAGTAGAGTGGGACAAAACTGTTTGGTTGATTTGCAAAAAGTCGCCTTTGAATAATGGACCATTTTGTCTGTTCTCTCTACTTTCATCAAAAGTCTTTCCAAGACATCTTCAGATTTGTATTTATCGAGGTCAAGAGGATTTCTTTTTTGTTCTTGCCCTGATCATAAGAGGGCACATAACGATCATTGGTCACGATCTCTATCCCTCTAATCACGATCATAATCCCTATCTCTTTCGTTCTAGCCTTGGTTCCCACCTTGCCTTTGATAGGCGGGGCAGGATCCCCTCGAATAATTTGCCAAATATCGGATCTCTTCATCAAGCTTCTTGGAATCTTTATCATCATAGGCCTTGTATACCACGACATTCACTATTTTTGTGGGTGCACCCATTACATGCTTAGTTAGAATCTCCAATTATGTCATCATTTTTTCCATGTTTTCCTCCTTTTCTTCATCTCTCTTCTTTTGCTCTTTATCAACAAAGAAGGTAGTAAGGGATCCTTTTGGTACCTTGGCATCATGGGTGTGCCACCTCTGATTTTGCTTGGTCACTTCCTCAAACAAGTTTGTAGCTGTATGATAAGTTAACTTCATAAAAGAGCCCCCTATCGCATTGTCTACCACGGTCTTGTTGGTTTGATCTAAGGCCTGGTAGAAGATATGGAGAAGTATATTCTTCAGAACCTCGGGGTTGGGACATTTTATGAGTTTCCCATTGAGTCTTTCCCACACCTCATAAAGAGGTTCTCCATTCAATTGACGAAATTTGATGATTTCATCATGCAATTATAGCAGCTTAGATGATGGAAAATATCGGTCAAAGAAGGAAATAATGAGTTCATCCCATAAAGTAATTGATCCTGCAAGAAGATATTGAAGCTACAATATCACCTCTCCCATTAAAGAAAATAGGAAGGGACACAACCTTATAGACTCTTGGGAGATGTGTGCAATATCAAATGGTGCACAAAGTTCTACAAAGTTCTTCAAATGCAAGTTGGGGTCTTCGTAAGTTTGCCCCCAAAAAAAGTCCCTTCATTTGTAGCATATGCAACATGACACTATGACGTGAAAGGCCCCATTCCTATGAGTAGGTGGGTTACGGATGACACTTGAACGTCCAATGTCATTGTGTTGCTCCTCATCATCAAGAGGACTATAAAAAACCTGTCATGACTTTCATTATCACTTATGATTTTGTGTATGCTATTGAGTTCACCTAAAGGAAAACAGAAACGATAGCCAAAATAAATACTCACCACTATGGGTATACCCTAGTAAAAATCAACACCGCATAAGTGAAAATTAAATTTCACTCTCTGGAAACGGTGCCATTTTGATCACGCTCATCTACATTGTTTAAATTGATAGTGGACAATTGTTGTCAATAGCTCAACTTATGTTGAGGTCAAATTATGAGGAGCACAATTAGCTTTCTAGTCCTATGGGTGTTAATAGTTACTAAAAAGATTCTCGTAATGTAAGCAAAGTAAAATTCATGATTTATGATAGGGGGTTTGATATAGAACAAGGATTTATCAATTTCTACTCAATTCAACAAACTAAAGGCAACAAATGTGATTGAAAATCCATGATCAGAAGGGTCTTGGGTTTATGTCCACCTAAGGATAAGTTATGCATGGGTGCATGATGATTTGGTGAAAATTATAGTCATTAACGATATGGTAGGCTAGGTTAAAAGTCCTTGAGGCTAGTTTTTGAACAAAGCCTCAAGAATATCACTCATTGACCCTTTCGAGTACCTAACAAGTGTGTAAATTAAAACCAACTAATACATTGGGAATCCCTATATCTAGGAAGATGCCTAACACATAACTAACTCTCTACTCACTTTTATTTCTAAGATGATGAAAAGATAGCAAACTACATCCATTATTGTCCACTATTGCTTTGTCTCTCATATCCCTCTTTCTAGGATGATATGGGTTTCAAAAGTTCACCCACATTTCTCTTTCAAGGATGATGTGGGCTCTCAAGAATTTTGGGTTTTCACCCACAAATCCCTTTTGAGCATTTGGGGTTTTCACACACAAACCCCAACTAATTCAAACAAGCAATAGTGAAATCCATCTTCAACAAATTAGAATCTTCACAAATACATCACAATCGACTAATAATTGCACCTTAGTTCAACATAATACCAAAACAAGATAGTTTAGCTACTAATAGAGTTAAGGATAAAAAATATACCAAAAGGTTCATTAGTAGGGTTACAAGTTATCCAAAATTTTATTGTTCAAGTGTAAGATACCAAACGGGAAGGGTTTTTAGCATTTTAAGGGATTTGGCGTCGGCTGGGAAAAATGACAAAATTTCCCCGGGCATAAATCCATCTAGACGCGATCGCTGCAGCTAGTCCATGATCGTGGCTGCCGCTACCGCGATTAGATCCTCACAGTCATAGAAGATGACCAATCTTGACTGGCCACGATCGTGATCCTCAGACCGCTATTGTGGTAACTAAGCCTGATTACATGCAAGGTCTTAAACTGTGCACTTTTCTTTTTCTTTCTAATCCACATCTTTTGATCTCATTACCTGTGTACCTGCAAAATATCGAAATTAGTGCATTCAACTAACAAACTTGTCTCATTCATACTGTCAAATCAAAGTAGTGTGCACAAATTTTTGATGTAAATGAGTGGTAAATTCACCACTCATCAGATACCTATTCTTCATAATCATCTTATTCAACTGGCGATAGTCTATGCACATACGAAGGACCCATCCTTCTTATGCATGAAAAGAACAAGAGCACCCTATAGAGAATAAAACCTTTGTCAAAAATATCTTTGAACTACTCCTTATGTTTTCTCAACTCAACTAGAGCCATTTTATAGGGAGGGATAGAGATAGGACAGGTATTTAGTAGAAGAGCGATCCCAAAATCTATCTCCCTGTTGGGAGGGAAACTGAGAAGATCATTAGGAAAAACCTCAGGAAATTCACTAACCATGAGATCGGATTGCAATAATGGGCCCTCCAAGTTTGGATCTTTAACCAGGACCAAATAATAAAGACACCCCTTGGAAATCAGTTTTCGGGTTCTAAGATATGAAATGAACCTTCCCTTAGGCACTACGGAATTCCCTTCCCATTCAATAACCGACTTATTAGGAAATATAAAAATGACCTTAAAGGTCCAACAGTCTAAAGAGTCATAGCACGAGTGCAACCAATCTATCCCCAAGATCACATCAAAGTCTAACATATCCATATCTATAAAATCTACCAAAGTCTCTCTACAACATATAGAAACCACACAACCCCTATACCTCATTCTTTCCACAACAGAGTTATCCATCAGGGTAGATAAAAAAAGGGATAAAAAATACACTTAGGATAAAAACTAAAATAAATACCCATATAAGGGGCCATATATGAAAGAGTAGACCCTAAATCAAGTAGATAATACACATCATGATAAGAGAGTTTTAGCATACCTGTGATAACTTTAGGAGAAGATTAGATTCCTGATGGATGGAAAGAGCATAAAGATGATTTTAACCAATGCCGAAGCCAGAAGTAGCACTCTTTAGTGTCGGAGTGGAAGAAGTAGCAGTAGGAACTTTGTTAGCTCTAGAAGTGACCCTTGAAAGATAATCCTACTGCATGTAACCGAGCTGACCATACTTAACACTTATTCCTCCCCTCATCACATACCCTACAATGCACCTAGCTATAGATACAACCAGGGGATAAAATAGAGCCAATTGAGCTCTGTTAGCTTGAGACTGGGCTCCCTGCACCCTAAATTTACTATTGCTCTAAAAATGATGGTCCCCAAATGATTGTTCAATATGGTAGTCTTTCTTTTTAAAACCAGATCGCAGGATAACCTAGAAGCAAGTTTCCTTATTTTAGCTCTTATGGTGACACTAGTTCAGGAGCATAACGCGACAGCTAATGAAATTTCAAGGCATACTTCTTCACTGTCATTTAGACTTATTTCAAATTTATGAAATCCTCCACCTTTGCCTCCCACAAATACTAAGGAAAGAAGTAATACAAAAAATCACTAGAAAAGTCATCTGACATAGCTGGCTCAACATTATCTCCCCTCTTCTTTTCCCACTTCTTATACCACTGATTTGCCATATTCTTTAGCTGGTATGCGATAAACTCAACTCTCTCAGAGTCAAAGGCATGAAATTCATGGAGAATTTTCTCCATCACATTAATGAAATTTAGAATCTTTCTTAACCTTCGAACCAGTGAAAGTTGGAGGACTCAACCTCATAAATTGGCCAACTCTAGTTACCTCAGAAGATAAAGTAATAGAAGCAACATGCTCATTATGAGAGGCCATCAACTGGGTAAGCAAATGGATCGACTGGCAATACTTAGCATTAGACATATCATCGTAAGGTATCCGAGGAGCGCTTGAGGGAATCAATGGAACTCCATGAGGGAAATCAGAAGCTGGACCTCTAGACCGGGTCTGAACTTTATAAGTAGGATGATCCGTATCCACATTGTCCCACAGAGGGACTGAAGAGATTCCACGAACATCAAATTTTCATGGAGGCATGATCTAAAATACAAAAAATACAATTAGAGGGGATTTCAACATCAAAGACTCTACAACCCGAAAATAAAACAACAAGAAAGGAAAATATTCCTAAATGTCTCGTAGCCTCTCCCTTATAAAGTATGAATCACTGTATACTTATAAAATAAACTCTACTTAACAAGTATTTATGGACACCTAATGATACCAAACCTGGGTTCTGATACTAACTTTGTCATAACCCGAACTAGGGCCTGGCCGTGATGGGTATCTCAAGACCATTGAGGATCGGAGACCACTTCTTTTTTCTAATTAAATAGAATGTGATACACTACTCAGCGAATGAAATCCAAACATATAACAAGATAAAGGATAATAAGCTCAAAAAAATCTAAGTGTATGAACAACCATTACCCAATCCACAATAATATCCATAAAGTCTCTACTAATCCAAAAATAATGTAAGTCGGGACATTCCTCTACCCTACTAATGATAATGACAATGTAAATGTGAAGTTTTCACTTCTAATTTAGGGAAGGGAAACACGTGGAATGATCAAGTCTTTTGGAGAATGAAAGCTCATCACTTTACTGTAAATGACTGACAAACTGAGCCTATCCACCTAATACTGCATAGAAAGAGTAGACTTGCCTTCGGACCCTACATTATGTGGGGATACAACATCTAAAGACGGTTAGTGGGTTGAGATCTAGCACGTAACTCAAGGATAAGGGTAAAGTAATGAAAATTAAAAATTTAATTTAGCTCAATGTATGTCTTCACGTATATGTATGCATATATATATATATATATACACTTATATAAGATGTTGGGATAGGGAAAAAGGATTAATATGATTTTTTTTCAAATATTAACCTGGGTTGTGTAGAATAACTGTCATACTAAGGCACCTACGAGATATATAGGTGTAGCTTTCTCCCAGCTAAAAGGGCCCTAGTGCGTGTAGTTGCATGAACCAGAGGATACTCATATATACATATGCACCATGGGGGACTCAAACTTCCTAGAATATATTAAAGGTAATTTGAGCATCGTGTTATTTAAAATAGGGGACTCGAACCTCCCAATCACATAATAAGGGGGACTCGAATCACCCTGTCATTTAGACCCCCACGTAGACAATTGCGGTTTCCAATATCAGTCCCTTAGGACCTCCACTTTTACTGCCTGACTACACATTCTTCTTTTAAGCCCAATTGAAACACTTTTCACACATTCTCATTCATTAAAATACAAACACACCTTAAGGAATACACTGTTAGTATCGTCATACCAACTACACTTGTAAGGTAACATCATCATGCCATTACAATTTCTATTAACTTGGTGAAAAAAATTCCCTTTGTTCATTAATACAAGGTAGGGAACACCGACTCCCTTTATCATGTAATTATTTTGAAAGTATTTCAATGCAATTATACTCATACTCAAAACCACTTTCAAAAAATAGGGCTAGGGGTTATTACCAATTCAATTGTCAATATTCACAAGATTTGGGGAAATCAGAATACCCTAGTTTATTCAGCATGCCCATGTACCCGACAAGTTTAAAACCATATATAAAGCATGAATAATGCATAATAAAATATGGAAAGACAAATTGAGAAACATTTATTCCAAAAATCTCAACCCATATCAAAACCCATGCTTAAATCCACATAAACAATCATATACTTTTATGCTTAAAGTAAAAAAATTTAAGGATAGAGTCATATGCCTAAAATATCATGAGTTATGGAGAGAATTTGCCCTTGGAAGCTCTAATTGTCCAACCACTTGAAAACCTTAATGTTCTTGCTTGAGAGAATCTGAGTGAGTTTTAAGAAGTTATTTTAATTTATTTTAGAGTGATAATGATTCCCTAAAGGGGTTTTAAGTCATGGGTTATGATTAAGGAAAGAGGAAATTATCCAAAATGCCCTTAGTAAAAAGACTGAATTTTATCACCCAGTCACTATGGGTAACCTTACGACTCATAGGTTACCCTATGACTCATGACACTGTCGTAGACTGGACAGTACCCTATGGGCACCCATACTAGTCTGGTTATAAGTCGTACCATATGAATCGTCAAGGGACCTTATGACTTATAAGGTCCTAATCATAGTTTTAGTAGAAGCTTTGGAATAAAAATTGGTTGCCCAATGATTTGGGCTATACAACTCGTCAAGTGTCTTAACGAATCATAAGGTACAAGTCATAGTCAAAAAATAATACTTGGGAAACACAGTGGGCACCTTATGACTTGGGGTCCTATGACCCATAATGACACCCTATGTCTCGTAGGATGAGTCATAATCTGGGCAATATATCCACAAGTGAAAAAATTTCAAGGACCAAAATTAGAGGTATTTCAATTATAAATATAGCCGTGATCAAGAGGTGTGATAATTAGGGCTACTATTTTGAAGAAAAATGTGAGGTGAATGATGATCCTTGTTTTTATAGTGAGTATGAAGATGGATGATGTGCATCTCCAAAGCCTAGGGATAATACATCTCAAGCTTCTTGTTCTAGTTCTCAAACATGTGGAAGTGGGAATTAAGGTGGATATAGAAGGCATAAGCAGATCTAGAATCTTCTATCTTAAAAAAGATTAGGATCTCAAAATTTATCTTGATTGGGAATGGAAATGCAAAAGGATCTTGAAGGATATTGATATGAGAAAAGTAGAACAACCTACATATGCCATTAAATACATTCAAGGTGCGACATCGAGATGGTGGGAATTTCAATAAAGTCCAATCAAACATGGAGTTCCTTGAAGGAATTTATGAGGTCTATTTTTGTACCAAAAGGGTATACAGAGCTCTACAACTTTGATCCAAGAAGACAAGTATGTGAAAGAAATATGGATATTTGTAGGGTCCCCGAATGCGTTCTTATCCTTAATGATTGGTGTTATTTAAATTACATCACTCCTTCTATGGTAGACTACAGGGATACCTTGAGAGTCCTTGTTCTTCCCATACTTTTTTGAAGGTTATAGAGTTACTGAGAGAGTGAATATTTCTTTTACCCAAGAAGAGTTCTATGAGGAGGTTTGGTGTGACATATTCCCCTTGTAATTTGGACATTTATGCTTGGGTGCCAATTAGTTTGCAAGAAATAAAGTTCTAAATAAGAATAATTGGCCTAAGATTGTAGTGGACCAATAGGTAATCATCTCTTTCCACCCATTCTTCCAAAACCTAAAAAAGATTTTACCATTTAATCCAAGCCTAATAAAAATGAGAGACAAAAGATTTAGACGAGTAAGAGAGTGCAAGGTGGAAATCTAAGAAAGGAAAAAATGAAGGTTGAGAGGAGTGAAGTAATGGGGTTGCCACCAAATCATTCTAGCATTATTTTTCCTTATTTTAGTAAGGACATGTGTATAGGTCCCAATGTGGAAAACGGAGAAAAAGAAGCACCAAAAGAGAAGATTCCCTTTGAATATTTGATTACGACACTTTTAGATACTTCCAAAGCTTTTGGAGGACCTTCATACCAAGGAAAAGAATAATATTCTCAAGAGCTTCGAGGTAGTATATCTAAATCTTGCACTTTAGTACATGTGAATGATGAATGTGTGGCTGGTATCCTATTGAGTGCGAGTAGTATCTTGCCTACATGTGAGTCTCATGATTTGTTACCTCTTGTTGATGATGTACCTGTTGAGAGTGTAGATACACTAGTTGATCATATTGATGACTAAATTGAATCTTCTAGTAAGATCAATTTGAGTCCACCTTGTGTTATAGCCCATGTGATAAATGATGGTGCGTTTACTTGTGAAAATTATGTTAATCATCTTGAGTGTGAAACTAGTCCACTATTTAAGGATGTTTGTGATATGATTAATGAGCTTTAAGTGAGTGATGATGTTAAAAATATTGGTCATTTAAATAGGAGTGATCCTTTAAGCATGTCTCTTAATGAAGATCCTATTGTTTGTTTTGCTTATAAGGATTATTATGTGTTTGAAACTTGTTCAAGACTTGATAATTGTCTTTTTGAGAGTGATCTTACATGTTCTAATTCTTCTTTGAGGATTTATCCTTCTATTTTTAAGTACAATATCTTATTTGAAGATGATAAAATCACTCCTAGTGAATTACCTAGTAGTGTGGATAATGTTAATGACGTAGCTCATCTTGAGGTCTATTTTCTATATAACAACCCACTATGATGTGATAACATTCCTCCTAAAGATTTTAATCTCTTCTTGGAAGATAAGAGTACTCTTAATGGAAAGAAATGTGAAGGATGAAAGGTGATCTTTGTGTACCCATTGACTGCTTTTCTTCGAGTGTTCCAATTCTTTAACATACCCTTGATATTGTTCTTGGGCATCACAGTGAGAATGTTCTTGTGGACACCTTAGATGAAATCATTTTGTATAATATGTTTCTTTAGTTTCTATTTTTTTAAATGCTTATGTTACTGAAGAGAGTATGTCTTTTGTTTTGGTGATACCTTTGGGGGAAAATGTAGTTTAGGAATCAATTTGCATAATACGTGTCTTTAGTCTCTATTTGTTTTTTAAAATGCTTATGTTACTGTAGAGAGTATGTCTTTTGTTTTGGTGATACCTTTGGGGGAAAAATGTAGTCTAGACCCTTGTCTATGGACACTCTATCTATTTGACCTCGATGACAAATTTAGATGTGGTGATTATTATACACCCAACTTGGTTCTGGGTCAAGATGATAAGCAATGTTCGAATAAGGATATTGGTATTCTTCCCTATGATAGAAAGTCTTTCTTGGGGTTCATAATCCACTTAATGGACCCATATTGCGTAAGGGAAAGATCTCCCACAAGATGAGAGCTCTTTAAAGAAAGGGAACAATGAAAGGATCAAAAAGAGTTCACTGTGGTGTTTTTCCCTTATTGACCAAGGTTTCATTACTTGTAGGTCAAAGATTAAGTCTTCTCTTGAAATAACTCTTGTTTAACCCCATTTATATGATACCCTTGTTCATCACTTGTGTAAAATTAATGACCCATTACTCAAAGAAAGTTCTTTGAAAGGGAAAGGTTCTGTGTGCTTAAATGTTTGATTCCATCCTTGCATGTATTATGTGCTAAATATTTTAAGCCAATTGGCATTATTATAGATAATAACATGTTGACTGATGAATTTATGCTTAATTCCTATTTATACTACCTCTTTTCTTATGATGATATCCGTACTAGTCTTGGAATTGTCTTATTGGGAGCTAGGAAACTAGTTGTTGGTCCACTTGATTGAATAATAATGCTTTATAGGTCACTCACATCTTTGACCCCATAAAATACTTGTGGCTTGTTGAATCATTGGTGGTACCATTTTTAATATGGTCTCTTGTAGAAATAATAAAACAACTGTGTCTAAGGCTCTTAAGATGAATATAGTCTTACCTCCTTGTTTTATTGATTCCATTATGACCTTTGAAAGGGGAATGCACCCAAGGCTCTTTGGAACTGTCTTTGATCCATCCTAGCATTTCAAGAGCGGGTCAAAATAGCCCCCAGTGGGCCTTTTCTTGCATTTGGGTCACTTTTGACCCTAATTGTGTAATAATTATCCAAACTATAAATACATGGAAGCTATATTATTTCCTTAGTTTTGTTTTTGACGATGAATGTATGAAAACTCTTGAGAGAGAGAGAGAGATTAAGAGCTTTAAAAAGCATTTGTTGACATTTGTTTAGAAATGGTGGTTGTAAAGACATTTCACTTCCCTTATGGTCAACGTAAGAAATTAGCTGTTTTGTTTGGTTCAATTGATTGAGGATTAATGTTTTAACATGCCATTTGATTTCTTTCAATTCTTTTCATTGTGTTAATCTATCTGTCCTTCTATTAGCTATCCTTTTTCTATTTGTAATTTGATTTTGTTGTTTCTTTAGAATTATTATGTTGTTCTCGTCTTCGTAGGTTACTCTTGTATCATAAAGTAAATCATTTTATCCTAGAAGGATATATTTCATTAACCTCGAGCACTTGAGGGGAATAAATTCCTTAAGGACATACTTTGGTGAACTTGATTCTTTCATTTTTTTCTTGATGGTTATTGTATTTTCCAGCAAATCGTTTGAACTTTATTTTGATAGTTCATAAGTTGTTTTTGAAGTTATTATTGTTAATACGGATTTTGTACCTGAAAAAACAATAATCTTAAGGAATTTAATCATTTGTATTTTTAATTGAGATTAAAACCTTTTTGTTTTCTACTCTATTTGAACTTGATAGTGATTTGAAGATATAAAAACATCATCACGAGTCAAAGATTCATTCGTTTGATGATTTAAAGAATATAAAAACTTCACATCAAACCAGAAATAAGTTGTTTATAATTTAAGACTTTATTGTTATTGTTTGTGATACTAAATTGGTTGTTATATTGTTAAACTAAAATGGCTAATAAATATCAATTCAATGATAGAATGATGAATGTTGCAACCACAAACACTACTACTTTGAGTCGTTCAATTGGTTCTCCTGCCATGGCACTATCAAAAAAGCCACAAAATTTTTTCGGTGTTGATTTCAAACGATGCCAATAGAAGCTGTTGTTTTACTTGACTACCTTATGTTTTCAAAGGTTCATCACGAAAAACGCCTGAATAACCGGAGGAAACTCTAAAAAGGGAACATTTCTTCGTAAATAAAGTTTGACCTCTTAGATTTTTTATGTAAGAATTACATTTTGTGTGGCCTACAAGATGATTTGTACAATGTGTACAACAATATGAGGACCTTGAAGGAACTCTGGGATGCTTTTAAAAAGAAGCATAACAAAGGCTGCCAGAATGAAAAAATTCATTATTGCAAAATTTCTGGACTTCAAGATGGTAGACAATAAATATGTAGTTACCCAAGACCAAGAGTTGCAAGTCATAATCCATGTTCTCCTTGATGAAGGTAGAATTTAATTTAATACCCTTTGTTAAACATTTTAAGAATGTTCTAAATATTCACTTAACCTTGGTTGTATGTTTGGTTATGGATAATGCTTTTAAGTGGTTGCAATAATCAAGAAGTTACCACCTTTGTTGAAGGACATCAAAAGCTACTTGAAGCATAAACATAAGGAGATGTATGTTGAAGATATCATTGTGAGGTTAAAGATGAAAAAGGATAATAAAGCAACTGAAAAGAGGTCTTGTGGGAATTGTACAATGAATGGAGCATATATTATGGAAGATGATGGTCACAAATTGATTTCACGAGTCATGATAGCACCTACTCTATCCCACTAGTATGTAAGCCAAATGGTAGCCCAGAACAACAAGTAATGGGCTTATTGGTGGAACATAGCATAAATGTCAAAAGTATGAAAGTAAATAAATTACAAGCCATAGAACATAAGAATAAAAACATAACTAAAGAGAAATAAAGAGAAGAGTAACAACATCCTACGACCTAGTAAGGTCGGTACAAAATCAACTAGCAAAGAATCAGAGTACTATTAATATCAAATAACAATAGTCTCAAAACAAAGATACCATCCAAAACTAAAAGATGAAGAGACGTTTAACTTTGGCTCTGATAGCTCACTCGATCTCCAAACTCTGACCAGTACTATCACAACATCAACGATGGATGCTATAACTCGGATCTGCACTAAAAAGGTATATAAGTGTAGTATGAGTACCAAAGTAATGGGTACTCAATAGGCATGATTGACCGATCGATTTAAATCACTATATAAATACAATAAAATGTGAGATAACAAGCTAAGTTAAGGGAAAAGGGAAAACCTGGAGTGATGCTCCAAATACTAAATGTAAACAATCAAAGTAATAGTAATACATAACTATTTCTTGCATAACTTGGTCCCCATAAGCCCAAAAGATGCAAATATAATTAAGCAACCCAATGCAATCCCCCATAAGCTCGGCGGATACAATCAAGAAGAAGTAATGACTTTATGATCATAGAACATCCTAGCCACAAAACAATAATTGTAGATCTTCTCATACCATAAACACCAAACTCAAATAGATTCCACAACCATCATAACTAACCTCTCAATACGGGACTTAAACCGGATAGTATCTCACATGCCAAAATTGAACCAAACATAATATCATGAATACTAGATTTGAATCAAAAGTAATATCACCATGTGCCTGACTTGAACCGGTCTTAATATCATACTTTGCTGGAATTGAATTAGTCTTAACATCTCTCAAGTGAAATCCTAGAATAAGCCATAATATATCTAATTCTCATCAGCCCAAAAATGTAAATAGTATAACGTATAAGGACCTATTGAGTCTATAATGAGCTAATAGTAATCTTAGGCTAAGGTGGGTGGAAGGGGCCCACTTCAAATCTCGAAAGTTCATTTTAAGAAAAATTCTATACTGAACTAAGCTAAGGTGTTAAATCCCACTACAAGGTGCTAAATAAGCGTCATTTCATCCTAAGATAGAAATTCTAACTAAGGAATGGGTGGTTAAGTAGAGTAAACCTAATTATGGTCCCTTAATCGGCTAAATAATCCTAGCCATACTAAATATGCTTCCAAGTCCTAATTTCTGACCCAAAACTAGCATAATATTATGTCGATACTATAATCAATCCCAATCTAAGAGAGAGGTAATCCTAGCCTACCTGAGCATTAAAGAAAGCCCGATAAAGTCTACTATATTAGCAATTTTTTCTTCCAAGATGCTTCCGCACGATGACACTCTTTCAAAATAGTAATCTATGTGTTAATACGAGAACAACAATATATCTATGGTATTTTTATGCTTTGAGTCTAAAATTAAGTTAAAATCCTATGTGGGTCTCGCTTGCAGAATTGCACTTTAAAAGCTGTCAACACGTACCTCTATGCTCAAGGATCATTTACTCTCAAGAATGGATAAATTCTGAGCCAAAATGATACCACAATTAACTTATCCAAGAAATAGGGATTCGTGACTAAATGTAACACCCCAAATTTGGTACCCAAAACGTTACACGGTGCTCATGACCCTAAAGGACCACAAGCTAACCCATGATTGATATCTATAAATGAGCATTGAAAAATATACTGTAAATATGCAGAATATAAGCTGTAAGGCCATAAGGTTCAAAACTAAACTAATACTGAATGTAGAATAATGTCAGAAATGGGGTATAAAAAAATACCCAAAAAAATTTGAAATAAACTGTCTGAAAACATGCTGTAGTCTGAAAGCCTTTAAACTGTGGAGTTGATGGGACATGTCCCCAACTAACTCTAATTACTAAAATAAACTGAAAACTGATCATCATGTCCTCGAAGGATGAGGACTCACTGGAAACTCTGATAGTTGAATTGGGATGCTACTGGTTCTCTGGAGCTCATGTTTCTAAACCTATGGTATAAGACACCATAAATCTAATGCGTTAGTACTTTGAATTTACTAGTATGCAAGTGAGGTAGGCTGAATGCAATAGGTTCATATGCATGAACAATACTAACTGACTAACTAACATGAACGTGAAAATACATGCATACATACGTAACTATAACTGAGATCATGATAGGACTGGATACTGAATTCTAACTACTGAGTCTACTGACATTGACATCTGGGTCATTGATGAGTGAGAAACTTATATTGTACTACTAAATACTGAGGGACTGATACTATGTTACTGATATATTGATAACTGTGTCTGACAGTTCTAATTATGAAGAACTGGTCTAGTTGACTGTATCTGATAGCCCTAAAGCTGAATGTTAATAACATAAGTTCTAATAACTGATATAACTAATAACATGAGTGACTATATGTGGTAGTCCTAAACCTGATGGAACTAGTTGAGTTCTGTACTGTATCTAAGTAACTGAATCAGACATCAGTCCTATCTAGCGGGTGATCTCTACATCTGATGATACTGATACTGATTGACCATAGTTGAGATCAGTCCTGTCCGGTGGATGATCCCGGGGTCTATTAATAATAATAGTAAGGATTGACTGTATCTGACAGTCCTAAATCTATACTACTGAGCAAAATTGACTGTATCTGGCAGTTCTAACTCTATAACTGAAACTGTGGGATGTATTCATCTAATCGACATGCTCAATACTAAGCTAACTGGGTCCAACCTTTAACCCCGGATGGAAGGGTGTTAGTACCGCGCCACTGATAATGACAACTGCTGTGGAGTCAGTCCTAATCTAGTGGGTGATCCTTGGATTAGTCCTATACATTTAAATGCGCTAACGAGTGATCCCTGAGTATGTCAGTCCTATCTAATGGGTGACATCTCATACCTACGCTGGCTACATAGTTTTAGAACTTAGGGATTACTTCTAAGGATGTCAGTCCTATATAGCCGGTGAGCCCCCATCCCTAGGCTCACTCGGTGCTGAATCCTACTCCCATCTAAAAGATACTGAACTGATTAATTGAACTGAGCTGATTAACTAACTGAACTAATACTAGTGGTATTGTATAGTGGAGCTAAACTGAATTTACTAAGTTCCATTGACTGACGGAATGTACCGAGTTCTGAGGACTGACTAAGAATACTGAAGTTACTAAGATTGACTGGGAATATTGAGGTTACTGAGATTATTAATAAAAGGTTGGTTAAGGACATTGCTTTCCAGTTATAGTCGATATAATGAAACCACTACTAATAGCCTTGGTTAATAATAAATGAAATAATGGTTTGGTTGGTTGGTAATGGTTTTAATTAGGCAATGGCATGGTGTGATAGCTAATCGTGAAGGTGTGAGTCCAGTGGACGAACACTAGGAATTGATATTTGCCTATATGAGGATTTGTCATGGTGACCATCTATGATACTTACGAGGTATACAAGAATCCTTTAAGTGCACAGTACATATATATCATAGAGAGCGAAGGGTACTCAAGAATCCCCTTCTCCTATGGTATCTCCAATTCGTGTGGCTACACACATCGAGGCCCGTTTAGAGGGTTACACAAGACCCATATAGCCCATGGTGGATTATTACGGTTAATCTACACATACCCAAGTTAATAGGTTTAAGTGTATGTTAAACCTGGTTCCTTCTTCCCAGCATGGTTATATATATGTATGTATGTTTGGTTCTGGATGGATATGGTTGGTTTACTTGGCTTTAAAAGTTGGCCTTATTTTATACTTATCCTGAGTACTTGCTAGCGTTCACCCGCTAACCCATTTTCAGGCGGCAGTATCCCCATGTGAAGTAGGAACTGACCATTCTACTCCCCCTTCTTAGTGATTGGATTCGGGATCAGTTATTGGATTGAAGTTGTAAGTTTCAATATTCTAAAAGACTCTATTGCAATTATGGACATCTTTACATACTTTGGTCATTGCATGGATATTGGTATTTTTCTATGGTTGGGGTCATGTCCCAACTAGATATTATTTTTATTTTAGTTAGAGACTTTGTGTGACTACTATAGGTTGGAATGGGTGGTGTCGGTATTGGTGTCATCCTTTGTATTGGCATTGTATTAGGACTGATATTGTTTGACTAAATTTATGATTGTTCCATCCTTTTATGTTATGTTATGGACATAAACTTGGTTTTTATACTGGTTTGGTTATGGTTGTATGTGGTACTGGATGGTTGGACTTGTTTAGGTTGGTCATGGTTATAGACCTATCCTCGGGTCTGGAATCATAATAAACACTATTTTGTTATATATTTGAAATTCATCCGACTTGGGGTATGGTATTTGGAGGTTGGGTTGGGTAACGGGGGTGGTCCCTAGTCCTGGATGGTCTTGGGATGCCTATTACGATAAAGCCCTAGTTTGGGTTATGTCATGTTTGTTTCTGATTGTTCACAACCAAAAGCATTTGAGTTGTTTTACTATTCTACTATTCACATCAAAATCTCCCCATTTAGTTTCTGTACAACCCGATGATTTTTATAAGTTTGAGAAATAGATCCACGTGTTCCCTATGGGTTCGAACCCAACCTAGTTGGATTACTATATTTTGCATCGACCTCTTTATTTTCAATTAGAGGTGTATCCTTGTGCAATATCAATATTTTGGTGCCATTGCCAGAGAATACGGTGTTGAGCTATTGATTGAAGTTGTTAAAGTTTTCAGGTTTGGTTTTCTATTTTTAGTTGGGTGTATGCCTGTATATGCCTATCACAAGGAGTAGATTCAGTCCTTTACTCTCACTTGATCTAGATACAAAGAGAATCCTATAGCTGACTCATTGGATGACTAAACACAAAAATGAAGTTAATCTTGATGGGGTTTGGAAAAACCCAAATGATTTGCCTCCTTCTCCTCCTAGTGTATTTAGGAGAGAATGGATAGAACCACTAACAGACTATTAGTAGAAGAAGCAACTAATTATAGGAGGGAAACAAAAGCTCATAGGGTAGCTTAGGAGGCAGAGCTAGCGAGATAGAGAACAAGAGTAGACTATTATAAGCAGACCTAAATGGAAATCGACATAGAGATAGAAGGGGTAGAGCACAAGTAATCTAAGCCTATCATTACTTACTGCCATATAATAATCCTTACAAGAACTTTGGTTATGTTGATCCTACTAAGATCGGAGTAATCATTCCTTCTGCTTGTCCATCGGGTATGAAGTTTAAGATTACTAGCGCTATGATCCACTGTTGAATTTGAAAGGTGTGTTTTCAGGCTTGACGACTAATGACGCAAACATGCCCATCTCACAGATTTTATTAGAATCTACATTTCATACACTATACCTTGGTTAGATTAGGAAGCACTAAGAGTCAGGCTGTTCCCTTTTTCTTTGACTGGTGAAGCTACATTATGGTTGGGGGAACTTTCTCGAGGATCAATTACTACTTAAAATGAGTTGCGAATGCAGTTTTTAGATTATTTCTTCCGTTCTTCCAGAATATTATAATTGAAAGATGAGATATATAACTTTAGGTAGTTACATTCTGAGTTGATGTATGAGGCATGGTTTTGTTTTAAGAAGTTAATGATGGTACCTAATCATAGAATATTAGGGATAAATTTTCTTAAAATATTTTATCGAGCCCTAAATTCCAATTTCGGAGGTATGAAAGATATAATTACTGGTGGAGCATTCATGCGTCTGCACTGGGAAGAAGCATCAGATATTTTAGACCAGATCTCTCTCACCAATCGAGGATGGCATACTTGGGAGGAAGAGAAAGGAGTTGCCCTTTACGCCATTAGGGCTTCTAGTTAGGACAAATTGGTAAATGATTCAGTGGCAAAAAAGGTTGCACAACTTAGAACTAAGATTGGGTTACTGACGAAGCAATTTGCGGAAATAAATTCAAAGAAGGTAAATGCAGCTGGCTCACAAATTAAGGCCTCTAGATCATATGATTCTGACATAAAAGAAGAAACAAAGTATCTACACAGAGTGTTGGTGAGTTTTCAAGCCAAGGTCCAAGGGTCTAACTAAGACACTTGGAACTCTAGGCAAAGTAATCAAGGTCGTAATTACTACAGGGATACGTACATAGATCAGAGTAGAGAGCGTGATGGTGACTGGATAAGAAAGGATGATTAGAAAGAGAAAGGTGGTGCATATGTTCCACTAGGCAGTTTTGGCACTAAGTTGAGGATGGAGGCTATGTTGTCTAAGCTAGTGAAGGGTCAGGAAAATTAGGAAATTAACTTAAAGAGATTAGGAAAGACATCTCAGGATTGACCCAGAAGGTTAGAGTGGCATGCTAATGTGATAAAGCAATTAGAGCAGTAGTTTGAACAAATTCCTACAACCCTAAATCTAAGGCATCTAGGTACCCTTCTGAGCAATATAATTCAGAATCCAAAAAATAATAGCCATTGTCTAGCCATCACCACTTAAAGTAGTAAGACAATAATTGATCCCCCTGTGCCTATTGTTGATGAGTTGAGGAATGATAGTGTTGTGAGTGATAAGATACCTAAATAAGAATTAGAAAAGTCAATAGATATTGATCATAGTGCTGAGAAGGACAAGGGTAAGGGTAAGGTCGATGAGCCTAAAGTAAAGACAATTCCATGACCTCCCCCATCTTTTTGTCAAAGGTTGAGAAATAAGAAATACTAAGGAAAATATCAAAAGTTCCTATTAATATTAAAGGAAATGTCAATATACATTCCTTTTGTAGAAGCTTTGGAGCAGATGCCTAGCTACATGAATTTTATGAAAAACTTGGTTACTAAGAAGCGGATGATGAGTTTGGAGCTCGCTAATAATGTGTACCATTGTAGCACTGTGGCTTTCTGATTGTTGGTGAATAAAAAGAAGGACCCCAGACCATTCACTCTTTCATGCACTATTGGGTCTTTCAACTTCTTTCGGGCTTTATGAGCATTGAGAGCCAGTATCAAACTCAAGTCATTCGTTGTTTACATGTAGTTGGAGTTGGGGGCAACAAAACCTACATTTATAAAGCTATTGATGGTTGATCGGACTTTAAGAAATCACTTGGTATTTTCTATGATGTATAGGTGAGGGTTGCATACTTTATATTTCCTATTGACTTAGTGGTATTGGACTGAGAGGTGGACTTTGAAGTCCCAATTATCTTGGGAAGGCCTTTCGTAACTATTGAAAGGCCTTGAATGGCATAAAGATGAGGCAGATACGTTTAGACTGAATAATTAGAAAGTTACTTTTAATGTGTGCTAGTCTATATTGCAAGTAAAGGAGTTAAGAGTGGTGTCAGTTATTGATGTTAATGAGGATAATATAGATACTATGCCTATTGTAGAGAGGCTTGGGGTTGAGGCATTAGCAACAGTCATTATAAATTTTAACAGCGATAACATCAAAGAACATGATGAGATGATTGATATATTACATGGTAGAGGTTCTTACAATTGTCCTACAAAAAAGCTAGACCTTGATTTGTAGAATATAACCACACCTCCTGCGTGACCATCCATTGAGGAGCCACAAGTTTTGGAATCAAAGGCACTCCTATCTCACTTATGGTATGCATTCTTGGGGGTTGGCAATACCTTACCAATTATTATTGATGCAGATTTGGTGTAGACATAGGTTGAAGAATTGATATCAGTGTTATAGAGGTTCAAGAGGGTCATTGGATGGACCATAAAATATACTATGGGAATTTTACCCGATATTTGCATACATAAGATACAACTTGAACCAGAGTGTATTCCCAGCATTAAGCATCAAGGTTTATTGAATCCTCATATATAAGAGGTTATAAAAAAGGAAATAATCAAGTTTTTATATGGCTGAATGGTTTACCCCATTGCGTACAGTAAGTGGATTAGCCTGGTTCAATGTGTGTCAGAGAAGGGTGTAATCACAGTGGTTGCCGCCAAGAAGAATAAACTAGTTCCCATGAGACTAGTCACTAGTTGGAGAGTTTGCATGGATTATAGAAATATGAATACTTAGACCCAAAAGGAACATTTCCCTATATTGTTCATGGATCAGATGCTCGATAGACTAGCAGAAAGGGGTTGGTATTATTTTCTTGGCGGGTACTCGAGATATAATTAGATCATTGTTGCACTTAAGGGCCAGGAAAAGATGACTTTTACTTGTCCCTATGGGAATTTTACATTTAAGAGAATGTCATTAGGATATGGAATGCTCTTTCCACCTTTCAACGATGCATGGTGTCTATATTCTCTAACATGGTGAATACAATTAAGGTATTCATAATGATTTTTGGATCATTGCAGGCATTTTTGATGATTGTTTGGCCTATCTGGTCAACATACTACAGAGATGTGAAGAGTTTAATCTGGTATTAAATTGGGGAAAGTGTCATTTTATGGTAAAAGAAGGTACTATTCTCAGGCACAAAATCTCAAAATGGGGTATTGAGGTGGACAGAGCAAAAATTGAGGTAATTGAAAAGTTACCACCACCAGTGTCAATTAAAGGTATCTGAAGTTTTTTGGGCCATGTAGGCTTTTATAGGTGGTTTATCAAGGACTTCTCTAAAATTGCATGCCCTTTATGTAAGATTTTAGGGAAAGAGGTCAAATTTGTATTTGATGAGGCATGTCTCAAGTCCTTTGAGTGACTTAAGGATCGATTGATCTTATTTTCTATCATTGTGTCCCCTGATTCATCTTTACTGGTTGAGGTTATAAGTGATGCTAGTGGAGTGGCCTTGGGTGCTGTCCTAGGCTAAAGATGCGAGAAAATCCTTCATTCGATTTATTATGCCAACAAGGCATTAAATCACGCATAGAAAAACTATAGTCACTGAGAAAGAGTTACTTGCAATAGTTTTTGCCTTTGAAAAATTCTATTACTATTTGAGAGGGCCCAAAGTTATAGTTTACATAGATCATATAGCTTTGAGGTACCTACTATCGATTAAAGATGCAAAACCATGGTTTATACATTGGGTCCTCTTGTTGCAAGAATTTAACTTTGAGGTGAAAGACCGAAAGGGCACAAAGAACTAGGTTGTTGATCAGTTGTCTCGCCGTGTGGAGGAGGAAATGCAAGAATTAGTGGATAAGCTTGACATAGATAAAACTTTTCTAGATGAGCGGGTCCTGACAGCATCTCAAGACTTAACTCCTAGTTTGCCAATTTTCCCAACTATTTTGCAAGTGATCTTATTCCAGAAGACCTATCATTCCAGTAGTACAATAGATTTATGCATGACCTGAGAAAGTTCTTCTAGGATAAGCCATATCTCTTTTAGATTTGTGTGGATGGTGCAATTTGGAGGTGTAACCTCCAGGTGGGGATGATGAGCATTCTTAAAGCTTATCGTTCATCACAAGTTGGGGGTCATCATAGTGGTACCCACACAACCCACAAAATCCTACTGTGTGGGTATTATTGGCCTACTATATATAAGGTTGCACATGATTTTGCCCAAGATGGTGACTAGTGTTAGTGTCAAGGCAATATTTCATGGAGACATGAACTCCCCATGACACCTATCTTAGTGCTGGAGTTATTTAATGTATGGGGGATTGATTTCATGGGTCCATTCATGAGCTCCTATGGAATAAAGTATATTTTGGTGGCGGTTGACTATGATTTAAAATGGGTGGTGTCAGTTGCAGTTCCAAACAATAAAGGTAGAAGTGTCACTGCATTTCTGAAGAAAAACATCTTTTCTTGATTTGGCACTCCACGTGCGATTATTAGTGATGGTGGGTCCAACTTTTGCAATTGTCTATTTAAGGTCTTACTTGATAAATATTGTGTAAAGCATGAGGTGGCAACACCTTATCATCCTCGGACAAGTGGGCAGGTTTAGGTCTTCAATTGAGAGATCAAGTCCATATTCGCAAAAATAGTGAATGCCAACAGGACTAACAGGTTAAGGAAGTTAGATGATGCTTTGTGGACCTACCAGATGGATTTTAATACCCCATAGGTTCCTTTGCTTATCATCGTTTGTACGTTAAGGCATGCCACTTGCCGGTCAAACTTGATCATAAGGCACTATGGGCATTGAAAAGGATAAATTTTGAGTGGCATAATGCAACTAAGTTGAGATTGAAAGAGGTGAATGAGTTGAATAAATTTTTACTCCATGCTTATGCGAGTTATGCTATATACAAAGAAAGAATGAAATTGTATCATGACAATAAAATCGAAAAAGTGTTTAATCCTAGTGATTTGGTCCTGTTGTATATTTCAAGAATTTGCTTATTTCCTAGCAAGTTAAATTCTTGGTGGTCTGGACTATTCACCGTGGTTAGGTATTCTGTCATGGAGCTGCAGAGCTGACGATAGAAGGTGAAGTCCCATTCAAAGTAAATAGGTAGTGTGTGAAGCATATTTGGTAATCTTGATGAAATAAATGTAGTTGATAAGGTCAGCCTTAGCAAAGTATGAGTATCCAAGGAAAATGAGTAGTACCACGATGGTGAATCTGGTGCTCATTGGAAGGAAACCTAAGGTATCTTGGTATTTTTGCATCGATGTTAGTTCTGGACTCCTAGTGTGTCCTAAGTATGTCCTCATTTCCTTGATTTATATTTTTGTCACCTATTAGATACAATGTGTGGTATTTTAGTTGGGGTGAGGTATACTATAGCGTCGCAAGTTTTTGTTTCCATGCTTCTTTTCTTATCGACCGTGGTATGGTTGTAGAACTTGAATTTCTAGGGAAATAATTGTGTCATATTGTGTTTTTTTCGTATTATGTTGTATTTTTGTGTAACTAAGATATTTTTTAGCATCTGGTCAGTTAATGGTAGTTGATGTACTTTGTTTTGATTTCTGAGAAAATAGATACCCTTCTGATAAATTTATTTTTGAACTGTGTGATGTGTATATATGTTTGACCATTATGAATCTTGTTATGGAACTAGAATTACGGACATAATAATCATAGCCAACAATTGCATGAATCCGATAGGTAGTAGTTGTGCTGCAACCCTGTGCCATGTGTGCGTGAGATACTACTTAGTTCCTTTTGTGTGTTGAATCAAAAACTTGCCCAGTTAGTCTTTCCTAGGTTGTACCATAGTCGGTTGGGAAAAGATCATAGGCAATTTTTGAAATAAGTATACTTTTAGCCTAAATAACCTTCCAAATGTCAATAAGAATCCCTCCCTTGATCACTATTTTGAGTCTATATAGACTATTTTTTTTGTTTCTCCTTTCACTATTTTGAGTCTATTTAGACTATTTTTTTTGTTTCTCCTTTCACCTTCCTATTTTGATTACAATGAACCTATTTTCGCCTTGGTCCTCCGTGGATATTGTGCACCTCAACTCAGGTAAATCCTAAGCTGAGGGTGGCTATCATAGGGGTGCGTAATGAGAAGTGTATAAGAAGAAGGGTAAATAAGAGAAAAGAAATTAGGGTTGGGTGTGGTACAAAAAATCAAAAGAAAATAAAAAAATTGCAAAAGAAAATTTAAAAAGTAAAAGAAAGAATAAAAGAAACCTCACCTAACATGAATGTGCAATAAAAGAATAAAAAGGGAGAAATAAGGGTAGAATAAAAGAAGATTGGTTAAGTGGAACCCAAAAGTAAGTGTAGTGTCATGGAGGTTTAGTCACTAAAAATGTCCATATGTACCATACCAACCCCAAGGACTACATTACAAGTAGAATAAAGTCCTATAGTGATTCTAATCACGTCTGTTAGAAAGATAAGGTAAAGAAAATAAGAGTGAGCCTATGATATTCCGTGCACACTAATTGGATTTTCCCTGTAGGTGCGAGTGTGAGTGTCTCTTGATCATCCCTACATTAACATGTATGATTTCATGCAAGTGATTGGGACTTATTTGTTGTGAGGGAACACAAGTTGTGTTGCTAGAAGCTTACTTGTTTGGGTAGTATAACTTGTACAAATGCTTGGTTATGACATAACCCGAACCGGGGCCTTGTCATAGTGGGCAATTCCAAGTCTAAACAGGACCAGAGACCACCTCCAATACCCTACCTAGCCAACCAACATATATCTTGTGTTGGATAAACTCCGAACATATAACAAGATAATGTATTTATCAATGTGGTGACTTTGGAATAAGTCTATATCCAATACCAACCAAAACAAGTCCAACCACCTAATAACTAAAACCAACTATCCAACCAACCAATAACCATGCCAAACCATGACCCAAACCAAAAATAATAACCCAATGTATATATATATCTTTTATATATATATATATATATATATATATATATATATATAAATCATAAGCAATCCATACCCATGTCCACAGTTGTCCATACAAAGCCTGTAGACCACACCAAAGAGTACCTAGTTGGGACATTCCCCTGATCATAGCAAAAAACCAAAGTCAGAGTAAAGACAAAAGTATGTAAAGTAATCCAAAACATAAAATAAATGCCTTCCAAACTATGGAAGCTCACGACTTCAATCCAATAGCTGATCCCGAATCCAATCACTAAGAAAGAGGAGTGGCATGGCTGGTTCCTGGATCGCGTGGGGATACAGCCACTCAAAGATTGGTTAGCGGGTGAACGTTAGTATGCACTCAGAATAAGGATAAAATAATGCCAACCTTTAAAATCGAGTAAACCAACCATATGTATACAAACCATATATGTACATATATATAACCATGTTGGGAAAGGAAATCAAGTTTAGCATGCCTTTAAAACCATTAACTGGGTAAGCGTAGCTTAACTATCAAAATCCACCCATGGGCCATATGGGTACATTGTAACCCCCTGAACGGGCCCCGATATGTGTAGCCGCACAAATAGGAGATACCATAGGAGTAAGGAATCCTGAGTACCCTTCACTCTCTACAATACATATGTACAAGTGTACTTAGGCGATTCCCATGTTCCCCATAAGTAAAATGTAAGGTCACCATGACCTATCCTTATGACAGCAAACATGAGTTGCCTGTGTTCATCCCTTGGGCTCCCACCTTCATAGTTAGCTTTCATATCCCACCATTATTGCCCAATTAAAACCATTTCCAACCAACCAAACACTATTCCATTTATTATAATTCAAGGCTATTACAAGCGGTATCTTTATACAGACTATAGCTTGCATGCAATGTCCTTCGCGAACATTAGGGTAGTCCTGTGTACCCATAGGTTACATTAGTTAGTTTACTTGGGGGATTCGCTTATACCCCGCAAGTACATCATCATTAAGCTTATTTGGGGGATTCCCACATACCCCACAATTATTTCATTATTAAGCTTTGCTAGGGAGAATCCCGTGTACCCCATTAGATGTTAATTAATAAATTTACTTGGGGGATTCCATTTTACCCCACAAGGATGTTAATGTACCAAACCATTACCATCAAAGCCATCCCATTTAACTAATTAAACTGTTTATACCATTCAAAACATTCAAACCAATGGAAAACCATCCAAATCCATTTAGGGTTCCATTACCAAACCATACCATGCAATAGTTTCAGTAAAGTTCCATAGTAGAGTAAAAGTATTCACTTTGGCATTTTATCAAACATATTGAGGTCATACCTTTTCCAAAACCAAAACCAAAGTATAAAACATCCAATTTAGGGTTACCCATGACCCATTTATTAAACCGTAACTAACATGCACCTACATATGCAAACCATAAGAAAAAACATGAAAAAACATTGTTCAAAACCAATACCTAACAAATGCATCAAGACCCTCAACATTGATTTCGAAATCCACCACTTATGATTCATCATTAGTTGGAACTAATAACAAGGGAAGAAGTACAAGCCTTATACAAGAAGATTCCGTAGAAAAACTTCACTATTGAGCCCCTTAGAAAAACACTTGTGGAAACCCTAGCCTCCAATCTTTAAGAGTAAGTTTGAGAGAGTATTAGATGTGTTTTGATCCTTTAACAAATGTTATGAGAGGCCAACAAGGGTTATATAAACTGGGGATATAAGGGTTTTTGGGTTGGAAATATCTAGACTATCCTTACTTAAAAGTTAGAAACCAAGTCCCAGGAGGGTATGACTTACTTATGTTAACCGTACACTAGGGTACGAGTGGTACCCTAAGTCTTACCCTAGACCTTACCATGACCCTCCACACTGGTCCCAATACAACAACCAAAACCCAAATAATACCTTGGGGTACGAGTGGTACCCCAAATCGTACCTTGTACAGTTTCACAAGGTCACCCTAAGGCATGATACGACTTGGCATCATAAACCTCCTATCCAAGGGTAGGACTTATATGGTGTTGAGCCATATCTTGGATAGTAAACAAGCCATACCTACTGCCCAACTTACGAATGAGACTTCCCCAAATTGTATCTAAGGGTACGATTGGTACACCTGAACTTACCTTGCCCAAAAAGTTCAAATCCCAAGAAATTTTGCAAGGGTCCAAATCCTGGGGTATTTGAGTATCACACACTAGGATCATTTTTCCACTAATGATGTGTAAGGGCCATAACAAGCATGAGGTAACACATTAACACACATCAAGGTTTCCTCCAAAAAAATAGAAAACAAGGACATACATCAAGGTGGGAAGATCATTACATATCCCAAATAAAATTTTCATACGATGAAGACATACCTTATGAACGAGTTCCCAGAATAAAAACGGACATGGATATTTAGACTCCATGTCCTCCTCCACATTCTAAATGGCTTTCTCAGACTTTTGGGCTCTACCATAGAACTTTCACCGAAGCCACACCTTTTGTTCGCAACCAGCGAACTTACCAACTCATGATCCTTACCAAGACTTATTTAAAAACCAAAAGGTCAGAGATACAAGTACTACCCAAGGGAACCAACCCACGAAGGACCACCCCACTTTACCCCAATACAAATACACCAAATACCAAATAAATAGAGCTCATGCTAGAGAGTTAGTCCAATTCCCTATAGATACATCCCCACAAGAGCCTGAGTCTAGATATTACCACCTTCATGTTCAAGCCCATACAAACTAAAAGGAGTTAACTTAGGCCACCGGGCTCTGCTCTTTACATCCATCCTAAAACACTACTCCACCTCCATCACCATTATAACATGAAAAAATTATAGGTAAAAGACAAGGGGAAAACCATAAACAACCATTATAACCAACACCCCAATATATATGAAAGCCAATGTCATATAACAATTATGCTATGGAAACAAATCCTAAAATCTGCCTCCTCAAGCCTCTTAAGTGTCCAAGATAACTACTGGTATATATATCAATCACAACATTCAAGCGTATCGCCCATTCCTGTAGTATGATCTATTTTTCTAAGGATTTAGCAACCCTTACCACTTTTACAAAGGTATTCACCACCTAGTCCTCTCCTAACCAACCTAGTCAAATCCCACATGGAATAGGGTGCGAACTTCGATTTGTTTACGAAAGATTTTACTGGTAGTTTACTATTTACGAAAGATGGGGCTTTATGTTCATCGTGTGTTAAATATCACTTTCAATACTTCAGATTTTGTAATCAAGATAAATGGGAAGACAGAGATATGTTCATCAAGTGTTTTGGGAATTAATAGATACTAGGTAATGCTAGAGATTCTTAGAATGATTAAAACAACAGAATATCCCTGGCGATTATACTATCTGACTTGTCTCTCGACCTCACCAGATAATTTATTATCTAATTCTCTCAAACTTAGATAAATTATATATTTTCAATAGGATGTTATCTCAGGTAGATTAATCCAGTTACTTCATTAATCATTAAACAGAAGGTTGGTAGCTTTCGAGTCCCTATTGATAATTCACGTCCTCTAGTCTATTTCTCCGTTAGATGCAAATAAAACCTAAGGCATAACCTAATGTTTGAAACCACTAGATTTTAGTTAAAACAACAAAATTTCAAGATGTTTTACTACTCTTTGAATCCGTTAAACACCTAGTATCATATCAAACCCTAATCCATGGATCCCATAACTCCGGCTAATGAAATTAGCCGCTCATGATTTGATGAATGAAATAACAAGTTGAATTCATGATTATTATGATAAACTTATGAATGGGTAGAAAACAGCAAGTAGTTTCTCTAATTTAATCACAAGGTAGAAAACCCCAAAAATAGTTGATACAAAATCACAAGAATATTTTATGAAAGAGAGCAAAAATACGTGTCTCTCTTCTTAGAGTTGATGTCTGATAGATGAATTATGAATGAATCAAAAATACCTAAAAGATGCTATTTATACTAAAGCCTGATTAAGAAAATAAAATAACAAAATTAATTAAATTGTTCAGAATAGGTGACGCTCAGTCTGACGCCGCGTCAAGAAGTTGACGCCCTATCACGGATGGCATCAGAGAGGCTTCAGTTGCCTTCAGGTTCTATCTTAGGCTGATGATGTGGCTGACGCCGCGTCAAGGATCTGACGGTGTATCACCAACGTAGTCAGATATCTTCTTCCCATGCTAACTTTCTGCTTAAGGCTGACGCCATTCTTGACACCTTATCACGACTTTGACACCACATCACCGGCATCGTCAAAACTGCTCCTAAAACTGCAACTCTCTGGTTAACGCTGACGCCAATGTTAATAGGCTATCACGAGGCTGACGACTTATCATGGAGGTCGTCAGCTATATTTTCTTCTATTTTGCTCAGAATTTTAACTCTTTTGCTCTGTTATTGTTTATTCTTATTTCTTCAACCCTTTTCTGCAATATCATGAGCAAACACATCAAAATAACAAGAGTTGCTTCAGAATTCACAATTATTTTATGCTAAAAAGCATTAAATATGTTAGCTTTTGCTCACACATTAACACCCTCAACTTAAAAAAATTGCTTGTCCTCAAGAAACAACTAACTAAGAGAATACAACGAACATTCAGCAGTCAACAACCAATTTAGCTCAAAACTCAGTTTATCACCTCCAAGGTCAACCAACTCAAAATTACTATGCAATTTATTGAAAATCAACAATGTAACACAAAGGCTTCTATCCATGGCATCAACTAAGTACCAACAATCATGCATGTATCAATGTACACTACCCAAATAAGTAAGTAACTTAGCAAGATACTTGTGTGCCCTCACAACAAAGAAATTCCCCTCTTTTTCTCATGTCAGACATCAAAAATATAAATACGAGGATCATCACAAAAACACTCACTCTCAGAATAAAGTTCAAACTAGTGTATGCCAAATACCATATGCTTTCCCTGATCGTCATTACCAAGGTTTCCAAATAGGTATGCTAGGATCACTATAGGTCTTTCTTTGGCTTGTAACATAGGATAGGGCTGGTATGATATTATACGACATTTAGAGTGACTAACCTCCTTGGCACTACCTTAACTTATGGGGTCCACTTATTAACCGCTTTTTCTCTCTTTTTCTTTTCTTTTCTTTTTCTTTTTTTCTTCTTTTTTCACTTTTTCTATTTTCTTGATCATACTTTCGGGTGGGTGCACTTTTTTTTTATTCAAGTAGAGTTTCTTTTCTTACTCTTTTTCACTAACACCCAACCTTTTATTCTTTTTCTTTGATTCTTTCTCTTCTACTCTACCCTTTTTCATACCCAACTTATATCACGCACCCCTATAATAGCCACCCTCAACTTAGGCTGTTTGCCTACGTTAAGGTGCATAGTGTCCAAGGCGGACCAGGGTCAAAATAGGTTCATTATGATCTAAATGGAAAGGTGATAGGTTTCATAAAAAGAAAATGGTCAATTCAGGCTCAAAACAGGGATCAAGGGATTTTGTACATTCAGGGAAGTCATTTAGGCTAAAAGTCACGTATAATCCAAAATGGCCTATGATCCTTTTCTAGACCCTATCTCTCAACCAAGGCAAGACGAACTGGGTAAGTTCTAGATTTGGCAATACAACAGGGAACACAGTAAGGTCTCACACACATATGGCACATAAGCATTTCACTGATACTACCTATCTGGTTTATGCATTTGTTTAGCAGTGATTGTTAAGCACTAAACTAATGCCCTAACCAGATGTACAATAGTCATAATTTGAGGCAATTCACACAGTCATGCAAAACAAACCTTCGGAGAGGTATTCAAAATCACAAAAATTAATTGACTACCTACAGAACTTGCACTACTCTTAGTTATTTACAGAACATGCTACAACAACATGCTACCCTACACCCTCAACTTAAAGTCAAAACAAATAAAACTAAGGGTTAGGATATACTTGGAGTCAATTAAGTCTCAAATTATGGGTCCTCGACCATGCAGTAGTGCCATCCTCCTCAGGAGCTTTTCTCTGCTCCGGTTTAGTTGTTCTGCTAGATGAGGCTCCTACAGCCCTTGCTCGCAGTACTTTTTCCTATTTCCAGTTGTCTGCTAGGAATGCCTGTGTTGCCTTTTTTAGATCCGCCTTCGCCTGCTCTATCAGCTCATCATATTCTTGTTGTGTCTTCTCTACCTTCTTCTTCTTCTTTGTCTTTTTCTTAGCTTTGCTCTCATTTTCATCATCTCCTTTCCTTTTTCTCTTACCTTTTTTAGCTTTTTTGTCTTTCTTATTTTTCTTTTCCACTGGCACCGCAGTGAGATCAAGGATTGGAGGGTCATCCACAGATTCCTTATCTGTCTCCCCTGCAGGCATCATAAACTTGTGTTATTGTACTACCGCTATCTCAGCTTTTATCTGTTCTAGGTCCACTCTGAATTCAGCAAGCTCTGCTTCAGTCAGTTCCTATGCCCTTGCATCAAAATAGTTCTCCAGATCTACAACCTGTGCAGGCAAAGTAGCAAAGGGCTCAAGAGCAACCCTAATTATTTTATCTATAGCAGCAGCAAACTGCTTAGCAAAGGCACGTAGCTGCATCTCACACCATCTATCCTGTTTGGCCATTTTTTTGATATCAGTAGGCTGGGATACAGCTTTCACTGGTGCTGTAGGAACTGTTGGACCTGGCTCATCTTTAGGAACTGATCCTTCCTGAGTAGCCTTAGAAGCTTGCACCTCAACTTCAGGTACTAAACTAGGGCCTCCAACTCATAGCGAATCGAGTTGTGGGTCTTGGTGGCATACAACATCTCATTAATCCCGATAATATATGGTACCTCTACCTCTGTGCATAGCCTGGTAATCAGACAAGGGAACGAATAAGCAGTGTCAGATCTCATTACCAGAATCTTGATCTCTTCAACAATAATCTCCCCAAAATTCAGCTTAAGGTTGGACACAAGGCATGCAACCAATATTGCTCCATCATCACCCAGAATATTATCTCCATCAATTGGCATCAAATGGGTGTGCACAACACCCCACCAGAATTTTACCTCTTGAGTCAAAGAAGCCTTGTAAATATGCTCACTAGGTCAGTTCAGCCATAAAGGATCTCCCTCAGCTATAAGTGTAGCTAACAAAGGATGCTGGTACTCCTTACTCTTCAGATGATGGTAGAATACAGGATTTGTGACCTGAGAAGTGAAATTTGGTCAATGTAGAAATCTATTAATAGTCGTATCAGAAATATCTATATTTACCCCACGAACTGGAACTCTGGTCAGCAAAGGCTGGTCTGCTGTGGTCTTTCCACTTTTGCACATGCTCCCTAATCTAGCCTGGTAGTTCGTGTAGAACTCCTGGACTACTATAGGAAAAAATGGGTTATCTCCCTCACCAGTCCATCCCAGCCTATAATATCTAAACTTCTTCTCAACTGCAGGATACCCAAGCAATCCCGTAATGATGACTCTCTTCTCTTGAAACACCGGTCGTGTAGCAGATCTTCTCTTTGTTCTAATCAACCCTTTGAGGAAGATGTCTTCTCCTTCAGGGATCTGCCATCTAACACTCTCTCGAACCTCCGGATTCTTGCATTTTATCAAAGTTCCCCGAACTGGGGGTTCCTTCTCAGCTTGATTTTCAGTCGAGCGGGTTTCAAAGGATGGTTCCTCAGAATTAGATTTTTCAGACTCTGCATTTTCTGCCTCCGGTTCTTCAGATTCAGCCTTCTCAAACTCAGGCTGATTAAAGTCAGTTTGCTTACAACCCTCCTACTCCTAAGACTCACTCTCAGTTAGGGTGGTAGTCTCATTATCATTACTATCCTCCACCACAAATGGGTTTAGGTGGAGAAGGTGCCTTTGGGATGGGTTTCTTTCTTCTCCACCTGACCAATGGTTCTTCATCTTCGTAATCATATTCTTCATCAATAAGCTTACGAACCATCTTAGGCTTGACAGCTTTCTTAGGAGTGTTAGGATTCTTGATTTTAGGTGCCATTAGAATGTTCCTGAACCATAAGACAAAAACAAGTCAAAAATCAAGGTATGACAGTAAAACATGCTATTTGAATTCACTTTTTGTCATCATTACTTGACGCCATAGCTGATAAGGCATCACATTTATGATAGCCTATCAGCTATGTCGTTAGCCTTAAATAGAACTAACACATTTTTATCAAACTTATGACGACATTCCTGATAGGGCATCACAGTTGTGATAGCCTATCAGGGAGGTCGTCAGCCTTAAACAGTGAATGCTTTTTTTTTTTCAATTTTTTGATGACGTAGCTGATAAGGCGCCACGCTTGTGATAGCCTATTAGCAATGTTGTCAGTTCAAAATTGTTCCTCCACTCAAGTTGCTCTCTTAATTTTGGGACCAAATTCTTTGTATAATCATATGGAATTCTTGTTTTTGTACTTATGGTTTTAAATTTTTGCAATTTAGATACAAATTAACCCTAGTTTTCCAATTTTTCATGCTAATGCAACTTGAACTCAAGTTTCTCCTATCTGAGCATCATGTTATCAACTGTTTTCCACTTCAAATACAAGATAACCAAGTTATGGGCATACCTGGTGAACTGACTCCACTTGATTACACGATAGAGAAGGAAGATGAAAGATGAACTTTGATATTCTTGTAATCCCACAACTATCAGGAAGAAGAGGCTTCCTTGTACACTTGGGAGTGTTTTGAAAGGAAAAAAATATCCTAACTAAGGAAATAAACTAAAATCTTACAAGAAAATAAAATAAAGCGGGAACCTGAAGGGTTTTACACCTGGGCCGAGTTGGATTTGGATAGAATTAGGCCCAGAATTTTCAAAATAACACAATGGCTGATGCCAACTCATGATAAGCCGTCAAAAATATGATAGCTTATCACAGACGTCACCAGCCTTAATAGATAAGGTCTCACCCTCTGATCTTTATGACGACGTTGGTGATAAGCCATCACAGTTGTGATAGCCTATCACGAATGTTGTCAAGACCACTTGACTTACATTCTTCAATTTTTACCTTGACCTTTTTGTACCCCTACAATTCCTTCCTATTACTACCTAATTGAATAAAAACAAAATGCATGAAAATAAAATTTTGGGTTGCCCCCCAATAGCGCCTGATTTAGTGTCGCGGCACGACTTGGTTATCTCAACATCTCAGACTTCGTCAAGATGCCGTATCACTACCAAATTACCATATTCTTGGAATACATCCACAACCGAGAAGATGTTCATCTCCTCTAACTACTTCATAAGAGGTTGCATTTTAAATCTGGCCTCCTTTTACCCATATCTGAACTTGAGCTCATTGAGCTCCATATCAACCAATACTCTCCCCGTGGCTAATAATAGTATACCCAAGATGATGGGTACCTCAAAATCAACATCACAATCCATTATCACAAAGCCTGTAGGCAGAATAAAATCATCCACCTTTACCGGTACATCCTATAATATACTGACCAGTCTCTTAACCATCTATCTACCATAACATGATGCATCGTTGTGGGGGTAGGCTCCCTCAATCCAAGCTTCTTGTAGATATCAAACGACATCATATTTATACTTGCTCCTAAGTCACATAAAGCTTTGGTAAACTTTATGGACCCAACTGTGCATGGTATGGTAAATGCTCCAGGATCAGGCTTTTTCTGCACTAAGGATTGTGAAGACACAGCACCACAGTGATGGATGTTTTCCATCGGCTCACAACTTACCTTCCACTTATTTGTTAGCAGTTCCTTCATAAATTTAGCATAGTTCGGCATTTGGCACATTCACAATCAGCTGTTTCATTATTGCCATGAACTTGATAAATTTCTCGTTATCTTTTTTTTTTCAACCTCTGAGGAAATAGAGGTGGTGGTCTTCACATTTGTTTCAATAACACTTTCTCTTTCTTGTCATCTTCTTTCTCTGATATGTCAACAAAACCATCTAGCTTCTCAAACTTCACTGGATTGCTTTCTTCTGATTTATCAACACTTACCCCCTTTTCCACAGTTTTGCCCATTGAAGGGCTAGATACCATCTTATCACTACGAGCCTATACAAGAGCTATCGGTCTGCGGGTTCTGAATCGTATCACTAGGTAAAGTTCCAGCTTTTCTCTGATTCAGTGTAGCCAAAAGTTGGTTCATCTGCTGCTCCAACTGCTTAATAGAAGCTGATTGTGAGCTAACCACTGAGGGTAGAAAACTCACTTTTCATATTAGTTACCCCCGAGTTGGTTGACTCCACTCCCTTCAACAGTTTTTCCATTATGTCCTTCATGGACATCTTGCCAGAACTAGTTGTTGCAGCATCCCGACTTCCAGGAGAAATATACAAACCACTCCTATCATTATTGTTTCTCCAATATCCCTACTCCCTATCTTTATAATCAGGCTTGTCATAGAAAGTCCAACCTTGGTTCCCTTGGCTATTGCCTTGGAAACCCCCATGATTACTGACATAGTTTGCCTCAGCATCAGCACCTGTAAATGCAGTACCCTGAAAATCTATAGCCTTGACCATTTCAGTCTTGCTGGATAGCAAGTGCTTAGCTAACAAGTCCATCTGCGTCTTTAAATGGGCCATGTCCTGATCTCGCTCCTTATCCCTTCTATGCTGCCCTGCAGTAATACCACCAGTAATAGTAGGGCAATCCACTACAGAATCCCTAGTGTGCCAAGCCCGACTCTACTTGGTCATTATATTCAGTATATTAGAAGTATCCAGAAAAGAGAGGTCAATGAATGAACCACCTGCAGTTGACAATTGGCTTTGTCATAGAGTTGAAAGCTCTGTACAAAGTCTTCATCAAGTGAAAGTCTATCATATTGTGGTTCGGACATTGTGCAAGTTTCTTCTTAAACCTTTCCCTAGTCTTATGCAGTGCTTCAATCGAAAGTTTTCTGAAGTTTCTAATCTCATCCCTCACCTATACCCTTGTAGAGGGTGGAAATAACCATTCTAGGAATGCATCTTTTATCTTCTCTAGTTAGTTATAGAGTCGAGATCTAACTCATTCAACCACATTGTTGCCTTTCCAGACAGAGACAATGGAAATAACCTCAACCTGATTGTATTTTAGCTCACTCTCGGATTGTCAAAGGATTTGCAGATAGTAATGAAGTTCACCAAATGCATGTTCAGATCATCACCAGGCAAGCCTCCAAATAAACCTTTCAGATTCAGGAGTTGGATCATGGTACTTGTTATACTGAACTTTGCACCTGGTGCCAACGGTGGCGGAATGATAGCACTTGTTGCACCAACTCTGTCCATTCCTTCATCATCTTTATCAGCCTCATATTGTATAGGCTGTTGACCATATCTACCTCGGATGGAATGGTTTCTATTAATGTTTCGCTACAGTGGCATAGCAACTTGCTCCACTCTCCTTGGGTTTTGAGGATTTAGAAATTCCTCATCACCCAAGACCTCATCATCAGGGATTCAGTGACGTGCTTGTTAACCTAAATTTTTCATATTCACCTGAGACCTAGCTAAAGCAGCTAGTCTTTCTGCTTCCTATTGTTCAGCCATTCTTCCAATTAGTTGAGGTTCCGGATTAATTGGTAATAGTGGTGCTCCGGAACTTCTAGTGCTTTGAATAAACAACAGGTACCTACAATAAAAAACAACAACAAATAAACATAAACCAAGGAAACTTAACTATCAGCAAAATTTTGTGCACAAAATTTTCAGTCTACAATCGTATTCCCCGGCAACGACGACATTTTTGATAACGCTCAAATTACACTCTTGAGTAGGTGTAACCGATTGTTGTCAATATAAGACCCAACTAGGTTGGGGTCGAATCCCACAGGGAATAGGGTGTGAACTTCAATTTGTTTACGAAAGATTTTACTGGTAGTTTACTATTTCCAAAAAATGGGGGTTTAAGTTCACGGGGTGTTAAATATCACTTTCAATACTTCAGTGTTTGTAATTAAGATAAATGGGAAACCAGAGCTATGTTCACCAAGGGTTTTGGGAATTGACAGATACTAGGTACTGCTAGACATTCTCGGAATGATTAGAACAACAAAATATACCTGACGATTACACTATCTAACTTATCTATCGACCTCACCAGACAATTTATTATCTAATTCTCTAAAACTTAGATAACTTATCTATTTACAATAGGATGTTATCTCAGGTAGATTAATCCAGTTATGACATTAATCATTAAACAGAAGGTTGGTAGCTTCCAAGTTCCTGTTGATAATTCACGTCCTCTAGTCTGTTTCTCCGTTAGATGCAAATAAAACCTAAGGCATAACCTAATGTTTGAAACCACTAGATTTTAGTTAAAACAACAAAATTTCAAGATGTTTTACTACTCTTTGAATCCGTTAAATACCTAGTATCATATCAAACCCTAATCCATGGATCCCATAACTCCGGCTAATGAAATTAGCCGCTTATGATTTGATGAATGAAATAACAAGTTGAATTCATGATTATAATGATAAACTTACTAATGGATATAAAACAACAAGTAGTTCCTACGATTTAATCACAAGGTAGAAACCCCAAAAATAGTTGATACAAAAACACAAGAATATTTTATGAAAGAGAGCAAAAATACGTGCCTCTCTTCTTAGAGTTGATGTCTGGTAGATGAATTATGAATAAATCAAAAACCCTAAAAGATGCTATTTATACTAAAGCCTAATTAAGGAAATAAAATAACAAAATTAGTAAAATTGTTCTGAATAGGTGACGCCCAGTCTGACGTCGTGTCAAGAAGTTGATGCCCTATCACGGATAGCGTCAGAGAGGCTTCAGTTGCCTTCAGGTTCTGTCTTAGGCTGATGATGTGGCTGACGTTGAATTAGGGATCTGGCGGCGTATCACCAACCTCGTCAGATATCTTCTACCCATGCTAACTTTCTGCTTAAGGCTGATACCATTCTTGATGCCTTATCACGACTTTGACGCCATGTCACCGGCGTCGTCAGAACTACTCCTAAAACTGTAACTCCCTGGTTAAGGTAATGCCAATGCTAATAGGCTATCACGAGGCTGACGACTTATCGTGGAGGTTGTCAGCCATGTTTTCTTCTATTTTTCTCAGATTTTCAAATCTTTTTCTCCATTATTATTTATTCTCATTTCTTTAGCCTTTTTATGCAATATCATAAGTAAACACATTAAAACAACAAGAGTTGCTTCAGAATTCATAATTATTTTGAGCTAAAAAACATTAAATGTGTTAGATTTTGCTCACACATCAACCTTAGATAAAAAGCATTGTCTATGTAAAGAAAAAAGTATGTAAAGTAATCCATGACATGAAATAGATGCCTTCTGAACTGCTCAGCTCACCACTTCAATCCAACAACTGATCCAAAATTTAATAACTAAGCAAGAGGAGTAGAATGGTAGGTTCCTACATTGCTTGGGGATATAGCCACCCAAAGATGGGTTAGCAAGTGAATGCTAGCCTGCACTCAGGATAAGAAAAAAATAATGCCGACCTTTAAATCTGACTAAACCAACCATATGAATAGAAACCATACATATATATAACCATCCATGGAAAGGGAAATGGGTTTATCATGCATTTAAAACTATTAACCTAGGTATGTGTAGCTTAACTGTCATAATCCACCCACGAGCCATATGGGTCCAGTTTAACCCCTCGAATGGGCCCCGATACGTGTAGTCGCATGAATCAGAGATACCATAGGAGTAAGGGATTCCTGAGTACCCTTCATTCTCTACTATACATATGTACAAGGGTACTTAGGGGATTCATTTATACCCCATAAGTATCATATAAGGTCCCCAAAAACTATCCTCATGTCGTCAAACATGAGTTTCCAATGTTCGTTTCTTGGACTCCAACCTTCATGATTAGCTTTCACACCCTGCCATTATTTCCCAATTAAAACCATTTCCAACTAACCAAACCATTATTCCATTTATTATAATTCAAGGCTAGTACAAGTGGTATTATCATACTGACTATAGATTGCAAGACATGTCCTTACCCAACCTTAGGGGAGTCCCATATACCCTATAGGTTATATTATTTACTTTAGGATTATCATATACCCCACAAGTACATCATCATTAAACTTACTTGGGGGATTCCCGCAAACCCCATAAGTATTTAATTATTTAGCTTTTCTTAGGGGAATCCCATGTATCCCACAATATGTTCATTAATAAGTTTACTTGGGGGATTCCATTGTACCCCACAAGGATGTTAAAATAACCAAACCTTTACCACTAAAACCATTCCATTTAACCAATTAAATTGTTTATACCATTCAAAACATTTAAACCAATTCAAAACTATCCAAATCTATTTAGGGTTCCATTACCAAACCATACCATGCAATAGTTTCAATAAAAGTTCCATAGTGGAGTAAAAGCATTCTCTTTGGCATTTTATCAAACATGTTGAGGTCATACCTTTTCCAAAACCAAAACCAAAGTATAAACCATCCAATTTAGGGTTACCCATGACCCATTTATTAAGTCGTAACCAACATCCACCCACATATGCAAACCATAAGAAAAAATATGTAAAAACATAGTTTAAACTAATACCCAACAATATGCATCAAGACCCTCAACATTGATTTCGAAATCCACCACTTATGATTCATAATACATGTTTAAAACACAATAAAACATGACTTTAGTTGGAACTAACAATGAGGGAAGAAGTACAAGCCTTATACAAGAAGATTCCATAGAAAAACTTGACTTTTGCACCCCTTAGAAGAACACTTGTGGAAACCCTAGCCTCCAATCTTTAAGAGTAAGTTTGAGAGAGTATTAGATGTGTTTTGATCCTTTAAAAAGTGTTATGAGATGCCACCAAGGGTTATATAATGTGGGGAAATAAGGATTTTAGGGTTGGAAATATCTAGACTATCCTTACTTAAAAGTTAGAAACTAAGTCCCAGGAGGGTACGATTCACTCATGTTAACCATGCCCTAGGGTACAAGTAGTACCCTAAATCTTACCCTAGCCTTATCATGACCCTCCACACTGGTCCTAATACAACAACATAAATCCAACTCATACCTTAGCATATGAGTAGTACCCCAAACCGTACCTTGGACAGTTTTACAAGGCCACCCTAAGGCATGATACGACTTGGCATCATAGACCTCCTATCCAAGGGTACGACTTATATGTTGTTGAGCCATATCTTGGATAGTAACCAAGCCATACCTACTGCCCAACATATGAGTGAGCCTTCCCTAAACCGTATCCAAGTGTACAATTGGTACCCCTGAGTTGTACCTTACCCAAAAAGTTCAAATCCCAAGAAATTTTGCAAGGGTCTAAATCCTGGGATATTTGAGTATCACCCACTAGGATCATTTGTCCACTAATGATGTGTAAGGGCCAGAACAAGCATGAGGTAACACATTAACACACATCAATCTTTCCTCCAACCAAACTATAAAACAAGGACATACATCAAGATGGGAAGATCACTACATACCCTAAATAAAATTTACACCCCAACACCTCCATTTCGACCTCTAACTAATGACGATGAACACATACCTTATGAACAAGTTCCCAGAATGAAAATGGACATGTATACTTGGACTCCATGTCCTTCTCCCCATTCTAAATAGATTTTTTAGACTTTTGGGCTCTATCATAGAACCTTCACCAAAGCCACACCTTTTGTTCGCAACTGGCGAACTTACTAACTCATGATACTTACCAAGACTTATTTAAAAAACAAAGGGTCAGAGATACAAGTACTACCCAAGGGAACCAACACATGAAGGACCACCCATACCTTACCCCAATATAAACACACCAAATACCTAATAAATGAAGTTCTAGAGAGTTAGTCCAATTCCACTTATGAATTCCCCATAGATAAATCCCCACAAGAGCCTAAGTCTAGCTATTATCGCCTTCATATTTAAGCCCATCCAAACTAAAAGGAGTTAACTTAGGCCACCGGGCTCTGCTCCTTACATCCATCCTAAAACACTACTTTGCCTCTATCACCATTATAACATAAAAAAATTATATGTAAAAGAAAAGGGGAAAGCCATAAACAACCATTATAACCAACACCCTAATATATCTGAAACCCAAAATCCCAAGAAATTTTGTAAAGGTCCAAATCTTGGGGTGTTTTGGTTTTTTGTTGCTAATAAAATGCCATGTCTTAATTCTCTTGTTTGATATTATTATGCTACATTAATACACATAGTTGGTTTTGAAGTGTTAAAAATGAGGGGAGGGGATAATGTTTTAAGCTTGGAGTTGATGATTCACTGCCATAGATGTCTTGGGGTTTTCCAAGTTAAGTGTCGTTGTTTTTTCTAGTAGAATTGTGTTGCCTTAGACTATGTGAACATTTTAAGTTGAGGGTGTTGATGTGCAATGATTTCATAAAACTTCTGATGCTTAAAAATACAAAAATATGATGTTACTTAGGCCATTTTATTAGATATGTTGTGTTTTGTGTTGTGTTTTTCATAAAACTAGGTTTTGGAGATGAACACAAGAAAAGAAGTAAGAAATTAAAGTTTTTGGACACCTATGTGGGTACCTACGCCCCATAGGTACTACCTACAGGGGGTAGGTATTCGAACATGTGCTAATAAGTTGAAGTCCAAAGATTAAGAAGCTGAAGATTTTGACTATCACCTATGTTGGACTACCTATGGGACGTAGGTATTACCTACACCCCATAGGTGTTAGAATTTATTGAGTTCCTGAGAGATTTTTGTAGAAGCCTGACACTGGCACCTATGTGGGACCACCTATGATCCATTGGTGCCACTTATGGCCCATAAGTGGCCTCGTGGGTGGCCACCGACTCCAATTTTCCTTCTTTATTTTGGATTGGTTTCCTAGGGTTTTCTTTTATTCTATAAATACCATTTTGATTTTTTTAGTTAGTTTGATACTTACAAATATATATTTGATTTCAAGATTTGAAATGGATCTTGGGATTGTTTTGTTCTTGATTTTGGTTAATTACTCAATTTGAGAATTTGGGTTTTTCTTCATAACTTATTGTGAGGTTGATTTAATGCTTTTAATTATGAATTCCGTTGTTTATGTTACAACGATGAGTGACTAATTCCCTTAGCTAGGGTTGTGGGAACCCTAGCTGATTAATGAAGTAGAGAAAGTATAAAATCCTTCTAATTCATTATTGCATGTATTATGATTTGCTTTGTGCTTATTTATTTCCTAATGATTGCAAATATTAAGATCCAGCCTGTATTCACTACGAACCTAAGAGTGAAGTAAATATTAGAAAAATAAGATCACAACAGTGATTTAGAGTTTACTATCGATATAAGATAGTCATCTTCATCTACTTAAGATAATTATCTTCATCTAATAAACTTGAGATTTAGGGGAGTTATTTGAAATCGGGATCTAAGAAAAGGGTTAATAATGCAACACTCTGAGAACGAGAGGAGATGAGTGAAATTCACCAAAGTATGTCAATAGGCTTTAGGTGATAAGCTGTATTGATAGGTAGTGTAATAGTTAGGTTGAACACGATAAGCCTATGGAGTTATAAGCCAGGGGGAACACAGCCCTAGTGGTTGTTTCTGATTGTTCACAACCAAAAGCATTTGAGTTTAGTTACTATTTACTATTCACATCAACCTCTCTTTACTTTCTTGTACTGACCATGATTTTAGTAAGTTTAACAAATAGATCCACATATTCCATGTGGGTTCGATCCCAACCTAATTAGGTTACTATATTTTGCATCAATTACTTTATCTTCAATTGGAGGTGTAGCTTTGGGTGATATCAAACCTCAACACCACAACCGTGGATCTTCCTATATCATAAATACCGGACTCGAACCAATTTCATAACTATCATAAATAACCTCTCAATGTTGGAATCAAATAAAATATAGTATCTCACATACCGGACTTGAACTAGAAATAATATCATAAATATGGGACTTAAATCAGAAGAAAATCACCATTTTCCAGACTAGTACCGGTCTTCATATCATACTTTGTCGGACTTGAATTGGTCTTAACATCTCCCAAGTGCAAGCCTAGAATAAGCCATAATATATATAAATCCTCCTCATCCCAAGAATATAAATATGATAATGTATAAGTATCTATTCAGTCTATAATGAGCTAATAGTAATCTTAGGGAAAGGTGGGCCAAATGGTCCCACTTCTAATCTCGAACGTCCATTCATAGGAAAAATCTTCCCCGAACTAAGCTAAGGTGTTAAATCCCAATACAAAGGTTCCAAAAAAGACTCATTGTATCCCAATATAGAAATACCACCTAAGGATGAGTGGTTATGTCTAGTACACCTAATTACGGTCCCATAATTAGCTAAATAATCAAAACCATAATAAATATACCTGCAAGTCCTAATTTACAACTCCAAATTAGAATTTATTATATCGATACTATGATAAATCCCAATCTAAGAGAAAGGTAAGCCTAGCCTACCTAGACACCAAAGAAAGCTCGATTAAGTACACTAAATTAGCGATTTCCCATTCCGAGAAGCTTTTACAGGATGCCAGACTATCAAAATAGTAATCTATGCATTAATACAAGAACAATAATACCTATATTGAATTTTTATGCTTTGGGTCTAAAATCAAGTTAAAATTTCATGTGGGAACTGCTTGCAAAATTTCACTTTTAAAATCGTCAACACGTCCCTCAATTCTCAAGGACTATTTATCCTTAAGAATGGGTAAATTTTGAGCTCAAATGATACCATAATTCACTCATCCAAGAAATAGGGATTTCTAACTAAATTAGAGAATTAGTTAGAAACTTACAATGATTAAAATAAGGAAATGGTTATTCCAAGTTCCCTAATACCACATAATTACCCAATGATTAGCCTCCCAATTTTCTCGACTCTCTAGGGTTTTAATGCTCTTAAGACTTGTAAAAAATAGGAGAAAATCGTGTAAAAGGGTGAATTTAATGCCCTTTCAAGTGCCTCTTAAGTGACTACTAAACCGCTAAAGTAGTCACCGCTAAAGTGATTTAGTACCACTAAAATAGTACCTAGATAGGGCTGGCCTTTTTCTAAAGCGGACAAGTTGCCACTTAAGCGGCATCTACTTTATTGTACATGCTTTCACTTAGGCAACCTAGCTGGGCCAGCCTTGGACCCTAAAGAGTCTAGCTGACCATTGAATTACCCTCTGCTAAAGCGACCAAATATCCACTTTTGCTGGATGCACCAGCTGAGTCCAACACCAGCTGAAACTTGGAGTTTGCCAAGTTTTCACCGACTCCACGAGATTCATTCAAAATTTTGTGAACACAAAAGAACTATGTTACCATATTAAATTCGTCATTTCAAACTCAATGGTGCCATCTAAATTCCTATCTGATGTTATTTTAATGAAATATTATCCCCATACCCAAGGCCTACTTTTACCAAATTTTGACTAATATCCCAAATTGAGTCTAAAAGCCTTCGGACCCGACTAATAATCTCTTTAGCCTAAAATAAATATTTTATATTTGATAAAATTGTCAAAATTAGCATATGAGATCATTAAATTAAAGTATTTGCCTGATAGACAATCATTACCGGTGAAGACTTCAAAATAAAGAATTGGCTCTAGAAAATAAATGATCTGCCCGATAACTGAACTGTTAGCTCCACCTAGTCACAAATGACTTGGTCTAGCTGTAAGAAAGATCTAATTGGTGAAAAAGTATGAAAATATTAAAATAATTTGGAGAGTAATTGCAGTGATCCTACTAAATCAAAGAAGAGAAATAAAGCCAGGACAACAAGACAATCCTCCTAAGAAGAAATTCAAAAGAAACTACTTTAATTATTTCAAAATTTCCCATAATTTTGCTGATTGTTGGGATCTGAAGAAGGGCAAGATAAAGGATCAAGAAAAAATGGTTGAATTCAAAGAAGAAATGGATGATCTTTGTGCTATGCTTTCAGAATGTAATATAGTTAGAAATTCTAGAGAATGGTGGATAGATTTTGGTGACTTCTGCCATGTGTATGCCAATAAAGAACTATTTGCATCATATGCTCCAGTTCAATTCAGTGAGAAGATATTTATGACGAACTTTGCTACGAAAAAAGTTAAAGAAACAAGTAAGATTTACTTGAAGATTACTTCAAACAAGGTGGTGACACTAAACAATATCATTCATGTTTTGGAGTTGCAAAAGAGTTGAATTTCTACTTCACTTCTGTCTAAGAATGGATTCAAACATATATTTGTTTTTGACAAAGTTGTAATAAGTAAGGGTGAGTTGTATATAGGTAAAGGTTACCTCATCAAGGGCCTTTTTAAAATTAATATAATGACAATTGATTTGAATAAACGTTCTAATTCTTTTTACTTACTTGAGTCAAATGATTTATGACATAAGAGTTTAAGAAAAACCAATTTGAAACCTTGCAAAAATTGATAAGTTTGGAAGTTTTGACTAATTTTGAGTGAAGTAAATCAAAGTGTCAAATATGTGTTGAATCTAAGTGTAATAAGCATCTGTATAAGTCGATTGAAAGGAATTTTAATCCCTTATACGTAATTCACACAAACATTTTTGATATGAAATCAACACCATCTCAAGGTAGAAAAAAGTATTTATGACTTTTATTTACGATTGCACTAGATATTATTATGTTTATTTGCTGCATAATAAGGATAAATCAATAGAAGCATTTAGGCAATATAAAACTAGAGTTAAGAATCAATTGAATAAAAAGATTAAAATGACATGAAGTGATAGGGATGGAGAGTATGAATCTCCTTTTGTAGAGATATATTTAAAAAATAGAATTGTCCACCAAACTACTACCCTATAATCACTTTAATCAAATAAAATTGTGGAAAGTAAAAAAATTCAAACATTGAAGTAAATGATGAATTCCTTACTAATAAGTTTAAGTTTACCATAAAACTTGTATGTGTGTGGGAGGGGGGGGGGAGCTATCCGTACAATGAATATTTAATAGAGTGTCCCATAGCAAGACACAATCTATTCCATACGAGGAATGGAAAGAAAGAAAAATTAACTCGAAATATTTAAAGTGTGGGAGAGTCTATCAAAAGCCCAAGTTTCTATACCCAAAAAAGGTTCAAATCGAACCAAAGACTATGAACTACATTTTTATCAGATATGATATAAACAATAAAGCATGCCAATTTTTAGTTCATAAATCCGAACATTCGGATATCCATGATAATATAGTAGTTGAATAAAATAATGCTGAGTTCTTTGAAAATATTTATCTGTATATAACTAAACTTGAGTTGTCGAGTGAACGGTCTAAACGAGCTAGGGTAAATCAAGGGAAAGTATACTTGATGAAGAAAATCCAAACCAACTATCAAAGGATGTCAACTTCCTTTGGATCAAATTTGGTAACATTTCTCCTTGAAAATGATTCTCAATAATTCAATGAAGCAATATCCTCTACGGACTCATCCTTTTTAAAAGAGGCTGTCAATAGTGACACTGATTCAATCATGAGCAATCATACCTAGGAGTTGGTTGATCTTCCTATAGAGAATAAAATTTTAGGTTCAAAATGGATCTTCAAAAGGAAAATAAAAGTTAATGGTACTATTAAAAAATACAAAGCAAGACTTGTTGTGAAAGGTTTTAGACAAAAAATGGTCTTAATTATTTTGACACATACTCGCCAGTACCAAGGATAATGGTTATTTGAATGTTAGTTATATTAGAAGCGATATATGGTCTTGAAATCCATAAAATAGATGTAAAAATATAATTCTTGAATAAAGATTTGGAGGAAAAAATTTATATGGAACAACCTGAGGATTTTGTATTTTCTAATAAAGAAAGAAAAGTATACAAACTTATTAAATCACTTTATAGACTAAAACAAGCACCCAAATAATGTCATACAAAGTTTGATCAAACTGTGTTGGCAAATGTATTTAAGATAAATGAATGTGATAAATGTGTTTACATTAAAGACTCTCCAAAACACAAAGTCATTATTTGCTTGTATGTGGACGACATTTTGATCATTGATAGATATATTTTTGATATAAATGCTTCAAACGAATGCTAGAAAGTAAATTTGATAGGAAAGACCTTGGATTTGTTGATTTGATCATAGGTATAAAAATTCATAGAACTCCATAAGGATGGCATTCCCACAGTCTCATTACATTGAAAAGGTACTTAATAAGTTCAAGTATTTAGATTTTAATATTGCTAAGGATTCATTCATTGTGAGATTTGCACCTAAAAAAAAATGAAGATGAAAGTGCTTCATAATTGGATTATGCAAGAGTGTCGGAAAGTTTGATGTATATCATGAAATATACGAGACCAGATATAGCATGCACTGTTTGTAAATTAAGATGGTATACAAGAAATCCCAATAATTCATTGGATGGAAATGAAAAGAGTTTTGGGCTATCTAAAATACACTCAAGACTATGCTTCGCATTATAATAAATATCTTGTGGTAATTGCAAGATATAGTGATGAAAATTGGATCACTAGGTCAAATGAAGCAAAATATACAAGTCGATATATATTTACTCTTAATGGAGGAGTAGTGTCTTAGAAATTATCTAAATAGATATATATTTCCCTCTGTACAATAGAATCTATATTTATTGCATTTGATAAAAAATGGTAAAGAAGTTGAATGGTTCCAAAATTTCTTGGAAGATATTCTTTATTGACCCAAACCTTTGGCACTAGTACCATACACTGTGATAGTCAAGCGACAATAGGTAGGATAGAGAGCATAATATATAATGGTAAATTTCATCATATAAAATGGATACATAAGCACTGCCAGGGAACTACTCACTAGTGGAATTGTCATGATTGACTATATGACGTCAAAGGATAATGTGTTGAATTCACTTACAAAAGACCTATATAGAGAGGGAATTTAGAGATCATTGAAGGTAATAGATTTATAACCTAGGACAAGTCATCACGATGGTAAATCTACCTAGTGGACTGGAGATCCCAAGATCCAGGTTCAATAAGATCAAAGAATGTTGTGATTAATGATTTAACATTGTCAATTAAATTAATCAATTCAAATAATGGAGATAATTTTTAGGAAACAAGGATAAGAATTATTTTTTGAAAACATGTAGTAGTTTCTAAGTTTGGTAGATTTAACCAAATAGTTTGATCTATAAGATTTATGAATCACCTATGTGTGGGTGAAGTGGAAGTCGCTTCAAGGAGAATGATAGTAAAGGCCACTTCTCTAAGCTCTCATGAATCAAGAAAGTGTTCAAGGATGAAACAAATAAAAAAATAAGAACCATAAATGGTTAAAGGTTGATTGTGACTAGTGTTGTCTAGGTGTATAGAAAATTTCAACTGTTCAAAGATATCCCATCTACTGATTGATCGAGTGCATCCGATGGAAGTTCACTATGGAAATTTTAAAGGGTAACCTACTTATCCAGATACAATTAGTATTTTCTTGTAAACACATACTTGTCTGCATATTTTTTGAAGAAATAGAAATTCCCTATCCATGTGGGGGATTGTTTGGTTTGTGACTTAAGTGAATAAAAAATAGAGGGACAAAAACTGGAGGAAAAGACAAAATGTGCATTCACTTTATGGAAGAACTTTTCTCTCACATAAGTGGTAGAAAGGAACTTTTTCATTCTTAAATATAGAAGCATTCCTTCATGTTTATAGTGAGGTAAGAGGACAAGTCTCATATCGTTCTTGTCTTCCCTCGCTCGGCTTGGCTTCGACTTTAGATTTATATTTGGATTTGGATTTGTGAAATGGTCTATTGGGAGACTAATTTTGGACAAAATTCAGTTAAAATTTTAGATTTAATGATCCAAAAATCTAATTTGAAAATTTTTCATTTGCAAACGCATATGAGAATGTGAAGATGTTGTCACAACACACCACAAAAAGACGGAACCATTCGACGTACTACTTGAATGCCACAAAGTGACATATAGGTGTATGTCATTATCTTCAAGTGAAGGTGAGGTTTATAAATGGGATAAAAGTTTCTATTTTAGGTAAAAATATAAACTGGGGATGCAGGTGCGGTCCACAGATCGTCTTGATATTTCAAATAGCTGCACCTTTTCATCAATCATTATTTATTTTTAGAAGCAACACTTTTCTACTATAAATATCTAATTTTTTTTCAGCTATTGGCATTAAATTTGAAGTAAAAAACATCTTCCTAAAAGCTCAAGTGTTATTTACAAATCACTGAGTGAGTTCA
>NC_061114.1:31827723-31834502 GCF_002878395.1 Capsicum annuum
AACGTTATTCACATATTGCTTGTCACTTGATTTGGTGTCTCCAAAATGAATGTAGAATTAATCAAATGATATAATAATTCTACTTACATCAGATTGCTTTCTGCTGATCAATAATGTACTTGATGGAAAATAATCAAATTATGCTCCTTTCTTGCTTTAAATATATTGTGATATAACTTAGGTTTTACATCCACTTTTTGTAGCCATTTAGTCATGCGTATTTGACCAAGAAACTAATCCATAGATTTCACATTTGTTGCATACCATTGAACCAATTATATTTACTTCTCTATCAGCTACTCATTCTTGGACTCAATGTGAATACTTGCTTGACAATTGTGTGGTCTTCCATACCTAGTTCTGCCCGTTGCTCAATCTGACTAAATTTAATTTTGTTTAGTGATCTGAGAATCTTTTTGTGTCTTTTTGTGTCTTTTTGTAACTTTCTAAATAACTAATATATTTTCCTCCCAAGGGTGGTATATTTCAACTATTTATTACTCTTGCTTTGAAATTTATAGTTAAATACCATATATTATAATATATTATAACATCCTAAAAATCCAAGGTAAGATTAAAACCATACTCTAAGTAAATGTATAATCAAACATCATGTTTTTGTGGTATGAGAAGTGATTTAGACATGAATTAAGGCCAAAAGTAACTCCTAGCTCTTGGCCAAGTCAAACTCTACCTTATTGGTTGATTTATTCTGAAGAATCTCCCTATAGTCAACTTCAAACAGGCATAATTACTAGATTTTCAAGAATCTTTTAGGTCCATACCCATCAAATAATAGATATTTGAATTGTCTTTCCAGCACATCAAGCTTTTTTTGTAATCCAATATCAGAGTAAACTGTCATGATCATTTTAGTAGAGCACTGTCCGACATTGAGAATCTATGAGCATAGGTACGATCGTAGAGACGTATGATCAAAATAGCCCCAAATATTTGAAAGGTGACAAGTATACTTTCCAACCCTATGATAGGGAACCATGATCGTGCGTAGAAACCACGATCGTAGATACAATCTTGACTTAAAAATTGATCTAGTTGGATCCGTCAATCTAAAAACCAAGGTACAGTCATAGGTGGGTCCCATGATCATAACGAGGCTTTTATGGTGGAGTAGAGATCTTACACACAATTCCCAATCATGAAACCACCTATGAAAGTAGGTGGATGGAGTTCCACAATTATGGGATGACCTTTCCAACAATGTATTAGTTACGAATTTAAAAGGGCACATTAGTTTTTTATCACTCTTTTAACATCAAAACTATGTCATTTAACATACCTAAAGGTTGATTATTAAGTTACATATCACCCTAAGTCACTCATTATTAAAATTCATTCAAAACTTAGCCTCAAATAGAGAAAAAAATGTTTTTTTCCTTCTAAGGAAAACTAGGGTACATCTTTTTCAAGCTCCAAGTTCAGTTTTCATCTCTAGATATATGAGATTTCATAAATTCATTTTATTTTGCCCACTGAGTCCCAAATTTAACTCAATTCCTCAAGTATAAATCAGCCTTCAGGCATAGGATTTCCATGAAAAGTATGAATTCATTTAGTTTTTTTGGTTTTTTTTTCTTCGAATATACCATGTATATATATTTTCCTATAAATTTGAGAATCTTTCCAGATTCATGATTATTAAAAATCATTATATTGATAAATTCCCAATTTTGGGCTTGAGTTATGAAATTGCTTGTTATGTTCAAATTATAGCATTTTCATTATTAATTGCATTCCTCAAATATGATGGGTTATAAAAAACCTTGTCTTTGGTACCTTAGAAAATTTCCCAAGTTGAGAATTCTTGACATCACACGACTTGTGCATTCTAGTCGTATAATATGGTAGGTTTAGGGTCCTATCTCTCCTATGAAAATCAGTATGGTTGGGTTGCATTCTGTCTAATGTATGATTACGAGTCACACTAGTTGTATGTTAGGAAATGAGGTGTATATTGTTAAATCGTATGATCCCCTAGGTTTGGTCTAGATAATTCTGACCAAGGTAAGGTTCTAAAGCTACTTCTCGTATGATAGGATATGAATTAATCCTTTGTGGTCATATATTGGTCAGTATCAAGGTCCAAGAAGAGGCCTAGGGTACGAGATAAGGGTATCATTCTTACCATAGGGTACGATTTAGGGGTATGGTCATACCGTCCTACGACCAAGTTTTTCACTTTTAAGTTGAGGGTATTTTTGATATTTCCAACCCTAAAACCCTTTAGTCCCCACATTTTATAACATGTTGTGGCCTGTCATAACACACATTGGAGGGTCAAAATATTCCAAAAATAGTGTCTAACTTTCTCTTGAAGATTGGGACTAGGGTTTCTTGAAGTGTTCATCTAGAGGCTTAAGAGTCCAGTTTCTCTCCATGAATCTTCTTGAATAAGGCATGTGACTCTTCCCTCAGTGTTAGTTTGAAAAAATCATGTGTTGTAACATTGATTATTATTCTTAAATGGTAGTTTTGAAAACCAATGTTAAGGGTTTTGATGCATATTGTTGAGTATTGATTACTCTTGGTTTAGATTGTGCTTATACATGTTTTTAGTGATGGTCTGCATATGTGGGTGCTTGGTAATGATGTTTTAACAAATGGTTCATGAGTAACCCTAAACTTGATGTTTTTTCTTTTATTTTGGTTATGATAAAGGTATGCCCTCAAGGTGTTTATGAAAATCTCTAAGAGAAATAACTAGTCATATGTTAATGGTGTTTTGAACTGAGGCATTGGACTAATGAATATAAATGGTCGGTAAATGGTTTTGTAAAGGACTTGTTGGGCATGTAATGATTGAAATGATAACCTTGGGAATTTAATTGGTTAAAAAAGTTTGAGTCCCTAAACATGAAATTTATTTGTGTCTTTGTTAGATAATGGGTTTAAGTCCCTAGACTTTGAATTGAATAAGTGTCTTTATAGATAATGGGTTCGATTCCCAAAGTTAAAAAAATAATTTGTTGATTGATAATGGTAATGGCATATTGTAAACTTGAAAGTAGTGTTGGTGTGACGATAACAACAAAGTACCTTTGGTAAGTAAGTGGTTAAACAGTTGTGTATAAGTAATGGATATTTTACTTGGGCTTTGAAGAGTGTTGTGTAGCTGATTTATGATGGTATACATCTCAAGGGATTAATACTAGAAACCGTATTTGTTGATGCGGGGGTCAAAATGGCTTGAGGTTCGAGTCCTCTTGCATACTATGACTGGGAGATTTATGTCTCCCATAATATATGATATGGGAAGTTTGAGTCCCCTATATCATACTACATGATCGGGTGACCAAGTCACCTTAGTCTATGAGTGGGAGATTTGAGTACCCCATGAGTATACATAAGATTATTCTCCAATTTATGCAGCTACACTAATTGGGGCCTGACCAGGGGGTTAAAACTGGAGCCCATATAGACCATGGGTGTAACTAATATGATAGCTAAGCTACACAGCTTTGGTTAAGTTTTCAAAGTTCCATGTTAAAACCTTGTTCCTTACCCCAATATAGTATATATATATATATATATAGATATATATGTATATATGTATGTGTGTGTGTTACATTGGTTATATGCACTAATTTATTGGCTTTGAATTGTTGGCATGGTATTGTCCTTATTCTTGAGTCACATGTTAGCGCCCCAACTGCTAACCATCTTCAAACGTTGTGTCCCCATGCAATGTAGGTTTTGTTCATACTTTTGCATCTTCAGCTAAGTGACTTATATTTAGGGATAGACGTATTGACTTAAAGTGATGAGCTTCTATACTTTAGAAGGCTTCATTTCTTACTTTTTAGATTCTTATGTCTTCATTGGTTTAGACTTGGATATTGGTTTTTGTCCATGGTCAGGGGTATGTCCCAACCAGATATTCTTGAATTATTTTAACGGATTTGTATGGACAAATTGTGCACTTGGATATGTTATCATATGGATATGAACTTAGTTATTATTTTTGTTATGTTACGATTGATTTGATAGGTATTGGACGGAGAGACTTTCTTGGTTTGGTCATGGTTATGGACCCATCCCAAAGTCCATGTGCTGTGAATCACTCTATTTTGTTATATTTTTGGAATTTATCTGAGTTAGGGTATATGTTGGTTGGTTGGATTGGGTAGGCGTGTGATTTCCTATCCTTGTTGGGCTTGAGATGTCCAATACGACAAAGCCCTACTTCAGGTCATGTCAAGTTGGTATCAGATCCTAGATTTTGGTGTCATAGGGTATCCATAAAGTTATTTCATGTTGAGTCTTGCTTATGGGTGTGTTGTGCACCACACTTATAATTAAGAGGCTACGAGGCATTTACGAATGTCTCCCTTTCTTATTGTTCTATTTCGAGCTATAGATTCTAAGGTCTTGGATTCTTCTAATTTTTACTTTCTTATCTTCCAGATCAAACCTTCAAGGAAATCTGAGACTCGTGGGAACTCTTCTATCCTACTTAAAAATGATATGGACAGAGCTCATCCTACTTATAGGGTATAGACCTGGTCTAGGTTTGCTTCTTTTAATCGCCCTTATAGAATCCTAGTAGTCCCTGTTGATCTTTCTCTAGGTGGTGACGCCCATGATCAGTTACACCAAGGAGACATTTCAAATACGGAGTTCTATCATTCTATTCAACTGTTGACCCAGATAATGGTCTCACTATTACACAAGTCCGGTTTGTGGGTGGGAAGATGAGTAAAATAATGATGTGGGAAAGGCAGAACTAAAAGTTTAGAGATGTAAAGCAGAGTTGGGGTCATCAAAATAATGATAGTCATGGGATCCAATGTACTAAGGAAGAGAGTTGGAGAAAATTTGGTTCGTACCCGTCGACTAGAGCCCCTTACTATAGGCCATTTAGTGAATGCCAATTTAAAAACAGTAGTGGTCTTAGGGCACTAGGTGCCCAATACCAGTATAACGGGGCCTAGTTAGTTCCATTGTATCCTCCTTGCCAATTTAGTGGCTAATTACATCGTGGGTTCTATCGTGAAGGAAAGAATCAATGCTTAACTTGTGGTCAGATTGATCATATGCAGTAAAATTTTCCCTTAAGAGTTTCTTTAGGGTCCAACAGGATTCCTGTTACCTCTTCATCAGCTCCTGCACCAAAGGGTGCCACTCCTAGCTTTCACACTGGTTGAAACTGCCTTAATGCTCTCACTACTCACCATGAGTCAGTCTGAAGTATCTCTAAATATTTTCCCTGGTATGTTGAAATGCTTCTCCTATGATGTGTATTATTTACTTGTTCCAGGGTCCACTCTCTCTTATGTGATCCCATTTGTGGCTGTGTATTTTGGTTTGGTCTTGAGTTTATTTCTGATCCTTTTGTATATGTACCCCAATTGGAGACTCTATGGATTGCTAAAAGTGTCTATAGGGTGTGTGTGGTTTTGTCAAAGGATAATGTGTTGAATTCACATACAAAAGACCTATATAAAGAGGGAATTTAGAGATCATTGAAGGTAATAGATTTATAACCTAGGACAAGTCATCACGATGATAAATCTACCTAGTGGACTGGAGATCCCAAGATCCAGGTTCAAGAAGATCAAAGAAAGTTGTGATTAATAATTTAACATTGTCAATTAAATTAATCCGATCATATAATGGAGATAATTTTTAGGAAACAAGGATAATAATTATTGTTTGAAAATATTTAATAGTTTCTAAGTTTGGTAGATTTAACCAAATAGTTTAATCTTTAAGATTCATGAATTACCTATGTACGGGTGAAGCGGAAGTCACTTCAAGGAGAATGATAGTAAAGGCCACTTCTCTAAGCTCTCATGAATCCAGAAAGTGTTCAAGGATGAAACAAATAAAAAAATAAGAGCCATAAATGGTTAAAGGTTGGTTGTGACTAGTGTTGTCTGGGTGTATAGAAAATTTCAACTTTTCAAAGATATCACATCTACTGATTGATCGAGTGCATTTGATGCAAATTCACTACAGAAATTTCAAAGGGTAACCTACTTATCCAGATACAATTAGTATTTTCTTGTAAACACATACTTTTCTGCATATTTTTTGATGAAATAGACATTCCCTATCCATGTGGGGGATTGTTTGTTTTGTGACTAAAGTGAATAAAAAATAGAGGGACAAAAAATTGAGTAAAACACAAAATGTGCATTCACTTTATGGAAGAACTTTTCAATCACATAAGTGGTAGAAAGGAACTTTTTCATTCTTAACTATAGAAGCATTACTTCATGTTTATAGTGAGGTAAGAGGACAAGTCTCATATCGTTCTTGTCTTCCCTCGCTCGGCTTGGCTTCGACTTTAGATTTATATTTGGATTTGGATTTGTGAAATAGTCTATTGGGAGACTATTTTTGGACAAATTCAGTTAAAATTTTAGATTTAAAGATCCAAAAATCTAATTTGAAAATTTTTCATTTGCAAATGCATATGAGAATGTGAAGATGTTGTCACAACACACCACAAAAAGACGGAACCATTCGACGCACTACTTGAATGCCACAAAGTGACATATAGGCGTATGTCATTATCTTCAAGTGAAGGTGAGGTTTATAAATGAGGTAAAAGTTTCTATTTTAGGTAAAAATATAAACTGGGGATGCAGGTGCGGTCCACAGATCGTCTTGATATTTCAAATAGCTGAACCTTTTCATCAATCATTATTTATTTTTAGAAGCAACACTTTTTTATTATAAATATCTAATTTTTTCTCAGCTATTGGAATTAAATTTGAAGTGAAAAACATCTTCTTCCTAAAAGCTCAAGTGTT
>NC_061114.1:31837502-31855798 GCF_002878395.1 Capsicum annuum
AACGTTATTCACATATTGCTTGTCACTTGATTTGGTGTCTCCAAAATAAATGTAGAATTAATCTAATGATATAATAATTCTACTTACATCAGATTGCTTTCTGCTGATCAATAATGTACTTGATGGAAAATAATCAAATTATGCTCCTTTCTTGCTTTAAATATATTGTGATATAACTTAGGTTTTACATCCACTTTTTGTAGCCATTTAGTCATGCGTATTTGACCAAGAAACTAATCCATAGATTTCACATTTGTTGCATACCATTGAACCAATTATAGTTACTTCTCTATCAGCTACTCTTTCTTGGAATCAATGTGAATACTTGCTTGACAATTGTGTGGTCTTCCATACCTAGTTCTGCCCGTTGCTCAATTTGACTAAATTTAATTTTGTTTAGTGATCTGAGAATCTTTTTGTGTCTTTTTGTGTCTTTTGTAACTTTCTAAATAACTAATATATTTTCCTCCCAAGGGTGGTATATTTCAACTATTTATTACTCTTGCTTTGAAATTTATGGTTAAATACCATATATTATAATATATTATAACATCCTAAAAATCCAAGGTAAGATTAAAACCATACTCTAAGTAAATGTATAATCAAACATCATGTTTTTGTGGTATGAGAAGTGATTTAGACATGAATTAAGGCCAAAAGTAACTCCTAGCTCTTGGCCAAGTCAAACTCTACCTTATTGGTTGATTTATTCTAAAGAATCTCCCCATAGTCAACTTCAAACATGCATAATTACTAGATTTTCAAGAATCTTTTAGGTCCATACCCATCAAATAATAGATATTTGAATTGTCTTTCCAACACATCAAGCTTTTTTTGTAATCCAATATCAGAGTAAATTGTTATGATCATTTTAGTAGCGCACTGACCAACAGTGAGAATCTATGAGCATAGGTACGATCGTAGTGACGTATGATCAAAATAGACCCAAATATTTGAAAGGTGACAAGTATACTTTCCAAACCTATGATACGGAACCATGATCCTGCGTAGACACCACGATCTTAGATACAATCTTGAATTTAAAGTTGATCTAGTTGGATCCGTCAATCTAAAAACCAAGGTACAGTCATAGGTGGGTCCCACAATCATAATGAGGCTTTTATGGTGGAGTAAAGATCTTACACACAATTCCCAATCATGAAACCACCTATGAAAGTAGGTGGGTGGAGTCCCACAATTATGGGACGACCTTTCCAACAACGTTTCAGTTATGAATTTAAAAGGGCACATTAGTTTTTTATCACTCTTTTAACATCAAAACTAAGTCATTTAAAATACCTAAAGGCTGATTATTAAGTTACATATCACCCTAAGTCACTCATTATTAAAATTCATTCAAAACTTAGCCTCAAATAGAGGAAAAAAAAATTTTCCTCCCAAGGCAAACTAGGGAACATCTCTTTCAAGCTCCAAGTTCAGTTTTCATGTCTAGGTATATGAGATTTTATAAATGGGTTTTAGTTTGCTTACTGAGTCCCAAATTTAACTCAATTCCTCAAGTATAAATCAGCATTAAGGCATAGTATTTCCATTAAAAGTATGAATTAGTTTAGGTTTTTTGATTTTTTGCTTTGACTATACCATGAATATATATTTTCCTATAAATTTGAGAATCTTTCCAGACTCATGATTATTAAATCTCATTATATTAATAAATTCCCAATTTTGGGCTTGAGTTATGAAATTGATTGTTATGTTCAAATTATAGCATTTTCATTATTAATTGAATTCCTCAAAGATGATGGGTTATAAAAAACCTTGACTTTTGACCCTTAGAAAATTTCCCAAATTTAGAATTCTTGACATCACACGACTTGTGCACACTAGTCGTATAATGTGGTATGGTTTAGGGTCCCGTCTCTCATATGAAAATCAGTATGGTTGGGTTGCATTCTGTCTAATGTACGATTACATGTCACACTAGTCTTATGTTAGGAAATAAGGTGTATTTTGCTAAATTGTATGATGCCTTAAGTTTGGTCTATATAATTCTGACCAAGGTAAGGTTCTAAGGGTACTTCTTGTATGATAGGATATGAGTTATCCTTTGTGGTCATATGTTGGTCAGTATCAAGGTCCAAGATGAGGCCTAGGGTACGAGATAAGGGTATCACTCTTACCATAGTGTATGAATTAGTGGTGTGGTCATACCCTCCTATGACCAAGTTTTCCATTTTTAAGTTGAGGGTATTTTTGATATTTCCCACCCTAAAACTGTTTAGTCCCCACATTTTATAACATGTTGTGGCCTGTCATAAAACACATTGGAGGGTCAAAACATTCTAAAAAAAATCTCTAACTTTCTCTTTAATATTGGGGCTAGGGTTTCTAGAAGTGTTCATCTAGAGGCTTAAGAGTCTAATTTCTCTTCATGAATCTTCGTAAATAAGGCATGTGACTCTTTCGTCATTGTTAGTTCGAAAAAATCATGAGTTATAAACATTGATTATTATTCTTAAATGGTAGTTTTGAAAACCAATGTTGAGGGTTTTGATGCATATTGTTAAGTATTGTTTACTCTTGGTTTAGATTGTGCTTATACATGTTTTTAGTGATGGTCTACATTATGTGGGTGCCTGATAATGGTGTTTTAATAAATGGGTCATGAGTAACCCTAAACTTTATGATTTTTACTTGGTTTTGGTTATGGTAAAGGTATGCCCTCAAGGTGTTTATGAAAATCTCTAAAAGAAATAATGAGTAATATGTTAATGGTGTTTTGAACTAAGGCATTGGAATAATGAATATGAATGGTCATTAAATAGTTTTGTAAAGGACTTGTTGGGCATGCAATGATTGAAATGGTAACGTTGGGGATTTAATTGGTTAAAATAGTTTGAGTCCCTAAACATGAAATTTATTTGTGTCTTTGTTAGACAATCGGTTTAAGTCCCTAGACTTTGAATTGAATAAGTGTCTTTATAGATAATGGGTTCGATTCCTAAAGTCAAAAAAATAATTTGTTGATTGATAATGGTAATGGCATATGGTAAACTTGAAAGTAGTGTTGGTATAACGATACCAACGAAGTGCCTTTGGTAAGTAAGTGGCTAAAGGGTTGTATGCAATGGATATTTTACTTGGGCTTTAAAGAGGCTTGGGTAGCTTAGTTTTGATGGTATATATCTCAAGGGATTAATACTGAAAATCGTATTTGTCGATGTGGGGGTCAAAATAGCTTGAGGTTCGAGTCCTCTTTCTTACCATGACTGGGAGATTTATGTCTCCCATAATATATGATATGGGAAGTTTGAGTCCCCAATACCATACTACATGATCGGGTGACCAAGTCACCTTAGTCTATGAGTGGGAGATTTGAGTCCCCCATGAGTGTATGTAAGATTATTCTCCAATTTGTGCAGCTACACTAATTGGGGCCTGACCAGGAGGTTAAAACTGGAGCCCATATAGACCATGGGTTTAACTAATATGATAGCTAAGCTACACAGCTTTGGTTAAGATTTCAAAGTTCCATGTTAAAACATTGTTCCTTGCACCGATATAGTATATATATATATATATGTATGTGTGTGTGTGTTACATTGGTTATATGCACTAATTTATTGGCTTTGAACTATTGGCATAGCAGTATTCTTATCCTGGAGTCATATGTTAGCGCTCCAACTACTAACCGTCTTCAAACATTGTATCCCCATGCAATACAGGTTTTGGTCATACTTTCACATCTCCTGCTAAGTGACTTGGATTCGGGGACAGACGTATTGACTTAAAATGGTGAGCTTCCATACTTTGGAAGGCTTCATTTCTTACTTTTTAGATTCTTCTGGCTTTATTAGTTTAGACTTGGATATTGGTTTTTGTCCATGGTCAGGGGCATATCCCAACCAAATATTCTTGAATTATTTTAACGGATTTGTATGGACAAACTGTGGACTTGGATATGTTATGATATGGATATAAACTTGGTTATTATTTTTGTTATATTACGATTGATTTTTAAGGTATTGGATGGAGAGACTTTCTTGGGTTGGTTATGGTCATGGACCCATCCCAAAGTTCATGTGTTGTGAATCACTCTATCTTGTTATATGTTTGGAATCTGTCTGACTTAGGGTATATGTTGGTTGGTTAGATTGGGTAAGGGGTGATTCCCTATCCTTATTGGGCTTGAGATGTCCAATACGACAAAGCCCTACTTTGGGTCATGTTAAGTTGGTATCAGAGCCTAGATTTTTGTGTCATGGGGTATCCACAAAGTCATTTCATGTTGAGTTTTGCTTATGGGTGTGTTGTGCAGCACACTTATAATCAAGAGGCTACGAGGCATTTAAGAATATCTACCTTTTTTGTTGTTCTATTTCGAGCTATAGAGTCTAAAGTGTTGGATTCTTCTAATTTTTATTTGCTTATCTTTCAGATCAAACCTTCAAGAAAATCTGAGACTCGTGGGAATTCTTTTATCCGACTTGAAAATGATATGGACAGAGCTCATCCTACCTATAAGGTATAGACTTGGTCTAGGTTTGCTGCTTTTAATCACTCGTATAGAATCCCAGTAGTCCCTGTTGATCTTTCTCTAGGTGGTGATGCCCTTGATCAGTCACCCCAAGGAGAGATTTCAAATACGGAGTTCTACCATTTTATTCAACTGTTGACCCAGGTAATGGTCTCTCTGTCATACAAGTCTGGTTTGTGGGTTGGAAATTGAGTCAGATAATGATGCGGGAAAGGTAAAACTAAAAGTTTATAGATTTAAAGCAGGGTGGGGGTCATCAGAATAATGGTAGTCATGGGATCCAATGTACTAAGGAAGAGAGTTGGAGAAAATTTGGTTCGTACCCGTCGACTAGAGCCCCTTATTATAGGTCATTCAGTGAATGTCACTTTCAAAAAAGTAGTGGTCTTAGGGCACTAGGTGCCCAATACCAGTATAATGGGGCCCAGTTAGTTCCATTGTATCCTCCTTGCCAATTTTGTGGCTAGTTACATCGTGGGTTCTATCATGAAGGAAAGAATCAATGCTTCACCTGTGGTTAGATTGGTCAGATGAAGTGAAATTTTCCCTTTAGAGTTTCTTTGGGGTCCAACAGGATCCCTGTTACCTTTTCATCAGCTCCTGCACCAAAGGGTGCCACTCCTAGCTTTCACACTGGTCGAAACTGCCTTGATGCTCTCACTACTCACCATTAGTCATTCCGAAGTATCTCCTAATATTTTCTCTAGTATGTTGAAATGCTTCTCCTATGATGTGTATTATTTACTTGTTCCAGGGTCCACTCTCTTTTTTGTGACCCCATTTGTGGTTGTGTATTTTGGTTTGGTCCTGAGTTTATTTCTGATCCTTTTCTATATCTACCCCAATTGGAGACTCTGTGGATTGCTAAAAGAGTCTATAGGGTATGTGCGATTTGGTCAAAGGATACTGTGTTGAATTTATTTACAAAAGACCTATATAGAGAGGGAATTTTGAGATCATTGAAGGTAATAGATTTACAACCTAGGACAAGTCATCACGATGGTAAATCTACCTAGTGGACTGGAGATCCCAAGATCCAGGTTCAAGAAGATCAAAGAAAGTTGGATTAATAATTTAACATTGTCAATTAAATTGATCCGTTCTAATAATGGAGATAATTTTTAGGAAACAAGGATAAGAATTATTGTTTGAAAATATTTAATAGTTTCTAAGTTTGGTAGATTTAACCAAATAGTTTCATCTATAAGATTTATTAATCACCTATGTGTGGGTGAAGTGGAAGTCGTTTCAAGGAGAATGATAGTAAAGACCACTTCTCTAAGCTCTCATGAATCCAGAAAGTGTTCAAGGATGAAACAAATAAAAAAATAAGAGCCATAAATGGTTAAAGGTTGGTTGTGACTAGTGTTGTCTATGTGTATAGAAAATTTCAACGGTTCTAATATATCCCATCTATTGATTGATCGGGTGCATCCGATGGAAGTTCACTATGGAAATTTCAAAGGGTAACCTACTTATCCAGATACAATTATTATTTTCTTGTAAACACATGTCTGCATATTTTTTGATGAAATAGACATTCCCTATTCATGTGGGGGGTTGTTTGGTTTGTGATTAAAGTGAATAAAAAATAGAGGGACAAAAAATAGAGGAAAAGACAAAATGTGCATTCACTTTATGAAAGAACTTTTCTCTCACATAAGTGGTAGAAAGAAACTTTTTCATTCTTAAATATATAAGCATTCCTTCACATTTATAGTGAGGTAAGAAGACAAGTCTCACATCGTTCTTGTCTTCACTCGCTCGGCTTGGCTTCAACTTTAGATTTAGATTTGGATTTGTGAAATGGTCTATTGCGAGACTATATTTGGACAAAATTCAGTTAAAATTTTAGATTTAATGATCCAAAAATCTAATTTGAAAAATTTTCATTTGCAAACGTATACGAGAATGTGAAGATGTTGTCACAACACCCCACAAAAGGACGGAACCATTCCGCACACTTCTTGAATGCCACAAAGTGACATATAGGCATATGCCATTATCTTTAAGTAAAGGTGAGGTTTACAAATGAGATAAAATTTTCTATTCTAGGCAAAAATATGAACTGGGGATGCAGTTGCGGTCCACAGATCGTCTTGATATTTCAAATAGCTGCATCTTTTTATGAATCAATATTTATTTTTAGAAGCAACAATTTTTTATTATAAATATCTATTTTTTTCTCAGCTATTGGCATTAAATTTGAAGTGAAAAACATCTTCTTCCTAAAAGCTCAAGTGTTATTTACAAATCACTGAGTGAGTTCATAATTTAAAAAATTTTAGGTACCGTTGTTTGCTGAACTGAATAATTTTATCCTAGGAGAACATAATTCAATAACCTCGGGTACTTGAGGGTAATAAATTCATTAAGGATACACTATGAATTTGGTGGACTTCATTCTTTCGTTTCTTCATTTTTTTCTTGATGGCTTTTTCTATTTTTTCCAAAAAATTATTTGAACTTCATTTTGATAGTTCATAAGTTATTTTAACCTTCATTTGATGTTCTTGTTGTTAATAAAATATTTCTACCCAAAAAAACAAAATATCTTTCCTTATAAATGGGATTTCATGCATAATTCTGAATGATAACGTTATTCACATATTGCTTGTCACTTGATTTGGTGTCTAAAAAATGAATGTAGAATTAATCAAGTGATATAATAATTCTACTTACATTAGATTGCTTTCTGCTGATCAATAATGTACTTGATGAAAAATAATCAAATTATGCTCCTTTCTTGCTTTAAATATACTGTGATATAACTCAGTTTTTACATCCACTTTTTGTAGCCATTTAGTCATGCATATTTGACCAAGAAACTAATCCATAGATTTCACATTTGTTGTATACCATTGAACCAATTATTGTTACTTTTCTATCAGCTACTTATTCTTGGAATCACTGTGAATACTTGCTTGACAATTATGTGGTCTTCCATACCTAGTTCTGCCCGTTGCTCAATTTGACTAAATTTAATTTTGTTTAGTGATTTGAGAATATTTTTGTGTCTTTTTGTGTCTTTTTGTAACTTTCTAAATAACTTATATATTTTCCTCCCAAGGATGGTATTTCAATCATTTATTACTCTTGCTTTGAAATTTATGGTTAAATACCATATATTATAATATATTGTGACATCCTAAAAATTCAACGTAAGATTAAAACCATACTCTAAGTAAATGTATAATCAAACATCATGTTTTTATGGTGTGAGAAGTGATTTGGACATGAATTAAGGCCAAAAGTAACTCGTAGCTCTTGGCCAAGTCAAACGCTACCTTACTGGTTGATTTATTCTAAAGAATCTCCCCATAGTCAACTTCAAACAGGCATAATTACTAGATTTTGAAGAATCTTTTAGCTCCATACACATCAAATAATAGATATTTGAATTGTCTTTCCAACACATCAAGCTTTTTTTGTAATCCAATATCAGAGTAAACTGTCATGATCATTTTAGTAGAGCACTATCCAACAGTGAGAATCTATTAGCGTAGGTGCGATCGTAGTGACGTATGATCAAAATAGCCCCAAATATTTGAAAGGTTACAAGTGTGCCTTCCAAACCTATGATAGGGAACCACAATCGTGCGTAGAAACCACAATCTTAGATACAATCTTGACTTTAAAGTTGATCTAGTTGGATCCGTCAATCTAAAAACTAAGGTATAGTCATAGGTGGGTCCCACGATCGTAATGAGGATTTTATGGTGGAGTAAAGATCTTACACACAATTCCCAATCATGAAACCACCTATGAAAGTAGGTGGGTGGGGTCCCACAATCATGGGACGACCTTTCCAACAACGTTTAAGTTATGAATTTAAAAGGGCACATTAGTTTTTTTATCACACTTTTAACATCAAAACTATGTCATTTAAATACATAATGGCTGATTATTAAGTTCCATAACACCCTAATTCACTCATTATAAAAATTCATTCAAAATTTAGCCTCAAATAGAGGAAAAAGATGATTTTTTCCTCCCAAGGCAAACTAGGGTACATCTCTTTCAAGCTCCAAGTTCAGTTTTCATCTCTAGGTATATGAGATTTCATAAATGGGCTTTATTTTGCCCCTTGAGTCCCAAATTTAACTCAATTCCTCAAGTATAAATCAGCCTTCAGGCATAGGATTTCCATGAAAAGTATGAATTCATTTAGTTTTTTTCAGTTTTTTACTTTGACTATACCATGAATATATATTTTCCTATAAATTTGAGAATCTTTCCAAACTCGTGATTATCAAATCTCATTTTATTGATGAATTCTCAATTTTGGGCTTGAGTTATGAAATTGATTGTTATGTTCAAATTATAGAATTTTCATTATTAATTGCATTCCTCAAAGATGATGGGTTATTAAACACCTTGATTTTGGACCCTTAGAAAATTTCCCAAGTTGATAATTCTTGACATCACACGACTTGTGCATACTTGTTGTATAATGTGGTATGGTTTAGTATCCCGTCTCTCATATGTAAATTAGTATGGTTGGGTTGCATTCTGTCTAATGTACGATTATGCATCACACTAGTCGTATGTTAGGAAATGAGGTGTATGTTATTAAATCGTATGATGCCCTAAGTTTGGTCTATATAATTCTGACCAAGGTAAGGTTCCAAGGGTACTTCTCGTATCATAGGATATGACATAGTCCTTTGTGTTCATATGTTAGTAAGTATTGAGGTACAAGATGAGGCTTAGGGTGCGAGATAAGGGTATCACGCTTACCATAGGGTACAATTTAGGGGTGTGGTCATACCCTCCTATGACCAGGTTTTACACTTTTAAGCTGAGAGTATTTTTTATATTTCCCACCCCAAAACCCTTTAGTCCCCATATTTTATAACATGTTGTGGCCTGTAATAACACACATTGGAGGGTCAAAACATTCCAAAAATAGTCTTTAACTTTCTCTCCAAGATTGAGGCTAGAGTTTCTAGAAATGTTCATCTAAAGGCTTAAGAGTCCAGTTTCTCTCCATGAATCTTCGTAAATAAGGCATGTGACTCTTCCCTCATTGTTAGTTCAAAAAAATCATGTGTTGTAAACATTGTTTATTATTCTTAAATGGTAGTTTTTAAAACCAATATTGAGGGTTTTGATGCATATTGTTGAGTATTGTTTTCTCTTGGTTAAGTATGGTGTTTAAAACTAAGGCATTGGACTAATGAATATGAATGGTTGGTAAATGGTTTTGTAAAGGACTTGTTGGGCATGTAATGATTTAAATAGTAACCTTGGGGGTTTAATTGGTTAAAAAAGTTTGAGTCCCTAAACATGAAATTTATTTGTGTCTTTGTTAGACAATGGGTTTGAGTCCCTAGACTTTCAATTGAATGAGTGTCTTTATAGACAATGGGTTCGATTCACAAAGTCAAAAAAATGATTTGTTGATTGATAATGGTAATGGCATATGGTAAACTTGAAAGTAGTGTTGGTTTGACGATACCAACGAAGTGCTTTTGGTAAGTAAGTAGTTAAAGGGTTGTGTATATGTAATAGATAAAAGTTCAGAGATTTAAAGTAGGGTGGGGGTTATCAAAATAATGGTAATCATGGGATCCAATGAACTAATGAAGAGAAGTTGGAGAAAATTTGGTTCATACCAGTTAACTAGAGCCCCTTACTATAGGTCATTCAGTGAATGTCAATTCAAAACAGTAGTGGTCTTAGGGCACTAGGTGCCCAATACCAGTATAATGGGGCCTAGTTAGTTCCATTGTATCCTTCTAGACAATTTTGTGGATAGTTATATCGTGGGTTCTATCGTGAAGGAAAGAATCAATGCTTCACCTGTGGTTAGACTGGTCATATGCAGTGAAATTTTCCCTTTAGAGTTTCCTTAGTGTCCAACAGGATTCCTATTACCTCTTCATCAGCTCCTGCACCAAAGGGTGCCACTCGTAACTTTCACACTGGTCGAAACTGCCTCGATTCTCTCACTACTCACCATGAGTCAATTTGAAGTATCTCTTAATAATTTCCCTGGTATGTTGAAATGCTTCTCCTATGATGTGTATTATTTACTTATTCTAGGGTCCACTCTCTCTTTTGTGACCCCATTTTTGTCTGTGTATTTTTGTTTGGTCCTGAGTTTATTTTTGATCCTTTTCTATATCTACCCCAACTGGAGATTTTGTAGACAATGGGTACGAGTCCCAAAGTCAAAAGAATGATTGGTTGATTGATAATGGTAATGGTATGTGGTATACTTGCAAGTAGTGTTTATATAACGATACTAATGAAGTACCTTTGGTAAGTAATTGGTTAAAGAGTTGTGTATATGTAATGGATATTTTAATTAGGCTTTAAAGCGGATTATGTAGCTTAGTTGTGAAGGTATAGGTCCCGAGGTATCAATACTGGAAACTGCGCTTGCCGACGTGAGGGTCAAAATGGCTTGAGGTTTGAGTCCTCTTTCTTAATATGACCGGGAGGTCCGAATAGTCAAAACAATCTGAGGTTTGAGTCCTCTTGCTTACTATGACCGGAGGGTCACGTCTCTCATTATATATGATGTGGGAGGTTTGAGTCCCCCTTGTATCATACTACATGATTGAGTGACCAAGTCACCTTAGTATATGAGTAAAAGGTTTAATTCCTTTATGAGTATATATTAGATTATTCTCTGGTTTGTGCGGAAACACGAACTGGGCCCAACCAGAGGGTGAAAATTAGAGCTCATATAGCCCGTGGGTGTAACTAATATGATATCTAAGCTACACAGCCCATGTTAAGATTTCAAATGTCTTTGTTAAAACCTTGTTCCCTACCCCAGCATAGTATATATATGTGTGTGTGTATTACATTGGTAATATGCATTGATTTATTGGTTTTGAACTGTTGGCATTATATTATCCTTATTCTTGAGTTACATACAAGATATTTAATCGTTAACCATCTTCAAATGATGTATCCCCACGCGATGCAAGTGTTGTTCATTGTAATACCCTGGGAAATTTTTCGTTGAAATTTCGTGCGTAAACGTGTTGGGTTCTATCTTATAGAATGAATTATAAAATTTCCATGTGGAATGTCTTAGATTATGACCCACCATTGCGTATATTATCGAATAAGATTTCTAACGATATGTGGATCATCCAAAACAGACACCCAAGCGACGAGTTATGAACATTCCTATCGAACCGTGAATAGTAGTGAACAGTAAAACATGCAGGAAAAAGTACTGAGGCCTGGTGTATTTTTTCTCCAACATTAAACGATCATTACTCCTTGTACATAATAATTTGGGTGATCTAATACATATCAATGGAAAGCTCTGCAAGTCTTCTTTCCAATGAAATTAGTTTCATCCAATTTTTCTATCGAAGCAAAAAGTTATGGTCGATCTACTTCCGCCTATCAAAAGTGAATTTTTGGGTCAACTTCAAACAATAATAACTCCTATGATCTAGGTGAGATACTATATATCAACAGAAAGATATGAGAGTCCTCTTTCTAATGAAATTGGTTTCATCCAATTTGGATATCGGAGTAAAATGTTATAGTTGATCTACTTCAGACTATCAAAACAGTCCACCAAAGGACAGATTCAAGAATTATTTGATTTTTTAGGGGCGTTTTGGTCATCCCCCCTCACCCCAAATCCGTCCAAACCCTATATTAAAGCCTATTAGAAGAATTATATGTTATATTTCATCAAATTTCCTCAAAAAGAAAACCCTAAGCTCCTACATCCAACTTCAAGAACCTCCAAAGTTCACTATTAATTCTATAAATTTATTCAAGATTCCAAGTTCCTAGTTCAAGAACTCCAACAACCATCATTCAAAGGCACGATTAATATCTCAAAAACTAGTATCGATCTAAAGTTCATCATTTAAGGTATGTGGGTTTTTCAACAAGAACTCTCTTTTGTTCTTGTGCCCAAAAGTAATTTTCTTTACAAAGGCATAATTTTTATTTGATTTTTATGAATTTGAAGCATGAACCCATATCTTATGATGATTATTATGAAATCTTGATGTTTATGATTTTGAAAGATGATTTTACATGTGTGGAGATATAAAGCATGAATCTTGAAATATTTATCATGATTTTGATATTTGGGTCGTGAATCCCCATTGGAAAATTGTTTTTTTTAGAAAGTGTGTGTTATAAGCACGTTGATGTTGAATATTTGAGATATTTTGAATGATTTGACCTTTGGGTCTTAATGGAGTTGTTTTGAACTCTAGTGTGAAAGAAAGCCACAACGTGGTTGATTTTGATAGATGTGAAGCATGACGGCTCCCGATGTATATTTATATATTACTAAAATTGTTTTGTTATGGATTGTCTTTGAAATGATCTGAGCTAAGTCCGGTAGAAATCTTTATCACCAAGTGGGAGGCATAAAGCGACCTTACTTCCCTAGAACTACGTGCCCCCATAGGAGTGAGCCTGAGGCTGATTTATATAGTGATCACTAGTTCGTGTGGATTTGATATCGATAGTCCTACTCTGATGGCAAGGATAGGACGGATCTCCCCAATGTGGGTTGTACGTTAGACTCCATGTAGTTCACATAGTTTATGTCGGTTATAGGATTTCCCAGTGTGTGTGTATTTCCTTGTGTTTATGGTGAATGGTGAAGTGATTTGAAAGTGGAATTGTGAAAGTTATTCTTTCGAAAGATTTAAATGATATTTACATTATGAGAATTTATATTCTTGATGAACTGAAAGTGATTGACAAATTATATGATGACTCACATGTGTTATTGTAGTTATTTCATCCTCTCATGATTATGATGATTTTCTTTGAGCTATATGAGTCTTTTATACATCCTGCATATTTCTTATAAATATTTATGATGATGATGTTTATACAACTGCATACACCCCCATATACTTGGTTCCTTTCCATGGTACTGACCCACATCTTCGGATGTAGGCTGGATTTTCTCAGAATTTAGGTTCCGGTGCTCAGTTCTAGGTTTGACAGTGATTCTTTGGGCACGCTGTTCTACATCCTCTATTGTGGTGAGTCCTCATGTTCCAAGGACGTGATGCCTGATGTTGGTTTTACGGAATTGTTTACATTTGATAACTGAGTATAAGTCAGTTGGGGAATGTCTCAATGGCTCGCTGGTTTTATTGATTCTCTTAGAGGCTTGTCAGACTAGTATAGATATTGGGAGTTGACTACTAAGTCGTATTTTGTTATCTTTCTGAAATTCTTTTATTCTTAGATGATGATTACTCTGTTGATATTTAAGGGTTATTTATGCAAACCCGATTGATTTGTGTTGAACTGAATAAAAATGGCTCAAAAGGTTAGCTTGGAGCTACTCATAGCCTCAAGCATCATGTGACGCTCCGGGACCTATTTTCCAAGGCATTACAAACTTGGTGTTAGAGCCTAAGGTTTTAAGATAACCTAGGAAGTCCGAAAAGCCGTGTTAAGTAGAGTCTTGATCATTGGTGTGTAGCGCGTCACATCTATTAGCAAGAGGCTACAAGACGTTTTTGGAAAAAGTGTGATTCTTTCTTTCAGAAGTCTATCGTGCTTAAAGTGTCTCTCTCTGATATTGATTCATGCTCTCCTCTTTCAGAAATATGCCTTCACATCGAGCGAGAAGAAATAATGATGGTCAGCAACCTCAACCTGCTGACGCATTAAATCAAAACATGTCTTTTGCTGAATTTCGAGAGTGTTGAAAGAAAGATGGCTCTTTGCGTATGTGCATTGATTACCGCCAACTGAATAAAGTCACCATAAAAAATAAGTACCCCCTTCTGAGAATAGATGATTTTTTTGACCAATTGCAACACTTAAGTTATTTCTCAAAGATAGACCTTCGTTTCGGCTATCATCAACTCAAAGTTAGAGAGTATGACATCTCGAAAACCACTTTCCAAACTCGTTATGGCCATTTTGAGTTTTTTGTTGTCTTTTAGGTTAACTAATGCTCCAGCAGCTTTCATGGACCTCATGAATTGAGTGTCTAGACCATATCTGGATATGTTTGTCATAGTGTTCATCGATGATATACTGGTGCACTCCCGTAGTGAGGATGACCATTCTGATCATCTCTGAACTGTCTTGCAAACCCTTAAAGATCACAAGTTGTTTGCCAAGTTCAGTAAGTGTGAGTTTTGGCTAAGGTCAGTTATTTTTCTGGGTCATATCATTTCTTCCAAGGGTATTAGAGTTGATCCCCAAAAGACCAAAGCTTTTAGAAATTGGCCTAGACCTATTTCTCTAACAGATATCCAAAGTTTCTTGGGTTTAGCTAGCTATTACCACTATTTTCTTGAGGGTTTCTCCTCTATAGCGTCTCCTATGACTCGGTTGACCCAAAAAAAAGTAAAGTTCTTGTGGTCTGAATCTTGTGAGAAAAGTTTTCAGGAGTTGAAGAGTCGACTCACTTCAGCCCCTGTTTTGACTTTGCTTGATGGTGTTGATGGTTTTGTGGTGTACTGTGATGCTTCAAGAGTTGGGCTGGGTTGCGTATTGATGCATAAGGGTAAGGTAATAGCTTATGCTTCTAGACAGTTGAAACCTCATGAGAAAAATTACCCCACCTATGACCTTGAGTTGGCTGCTGTTGTGTTTGCTCTGAAAATCTAGATTGTATGGTGTCTATGGTGATGTTTTCACTGCTCATAAGAGTCTGCAATATGTGTTTACCCTGAGATAATTGAATATTAGGCAGAGACGATGGTTAGAATTATTAAAGGACTATGATATGAGTGTGTTGTACCATCCGAGCAAGACTAATATTGTGGCGGATACCCTAAGTAGAGTGTCCATGGGTAGTGTTTCGCATATGGTAGAAGGTAAGAAAGAGTTGGCCCGTGATGTATATCGTTTGGCTAGATTGGGGGATTAGGTTATTTGACTCCGCTGAAGGTAGTATAGGGGTTCAGAGTAGTTCCAAATCCTTCTTGGTTTCGGAAGTGAAGGAAAAGCAATACCTAGATACTAGTTTTGTCGGACTGAGGAGTCAGTCAAGGACCAAAAAGCTGAGGTTTTCTCCCAAAGGGGAGATGGTGTGTTGAGATTGCAGGGTAGATTGTGTGTCCCAAATGTTGATGATCTAAGATAGAGGATTATGGCTGAAGCGCACGAGGCACAATATTCTATTCATCCTGGTGCCACCAAGATGTACTGAGACTTGCGGGAAATCTATTAGTAGAGTGGCATGAAGAAAGATATAGAAGCATTTGTAGCTAAGTGTACAACATGCCAACAGGTTAAGGTTTAACACCAAAGACCTGGTGGTATGATGCAAGAGTTTAGTATTCCCACCTGGAAATGGGAAGAGATAAATATGGACTTTGTGGTTGATAGGTTGACTAAGTCTGCTCATTTCTTGCCTATTCATACTTCATATACTGCTGAGAATTATGCTAGATTGTATATTCGAGAGCTATTCAGACTGCATGGAGTTCCCTTGTCTATCATTTCGGATAGGGGTACTTAGTTCACTTCGCAATTTTGGAAAGCTTTGTAGAAGGGGCTTGGTACCCAAGTGCTTTTGAGTTCTTCTTTTTATCCGCAAACTGAAGGTCAGGTTGCGCGGACCATCCAGACCTTAGACGATATGTTGAGAGCTTGTGCACTTGACTTTAAGGGAAGTTGGGATGATCACTTACCGTTGATAGAGTTTGCTTACAATAACAGTTTCCACTCTAGTATTGGCATGGCTCCATTTGAAGCCTTATATGGGAGGAGGTTTAGATCACCCATAGGTTGGTTCGAGGTGGGTGAAGTGGCTGTGAGTGGTCCTGATTCAGTATTTTAGGCTATGGAAAAAGTTAAGTTGATTAGGGAAAGGTTGAAAACTGCGCAGAGTCATCAGAAGTCATATGCGAATGTTAGAAGGAGAGACCCTGAGTTGGAAGTTAGTGACCTAGTGTATCTGAAAGTTTTACCCATGACGGGGGTGAAGAGATTCGGAAAGAAGGGGAAGCTTATTCCCCGTTATGTTGGTCCTTACAAAATTCTTAGCCGTGTTGGTAAGGTAGCTTATGAGATCGAGTTGCCTTCCGAATTGTCCTCTGTTCATCCAATATTCCATGTCTCCATGCTTAGAAAGAATATTAGCGATGCTATGGTAGTGGATTCCTCTGTGAGTGCTGACATTCAAGAAAATCTTTCTTTTGATAAGATTCTTGTTGAGATTCTTGATTTCAGTGTCCGAAGACTAAGGAACAAAGAAGTTCCCTTGGTCAAGGTGTTGTGGCGAAACCAATTTGTTGAGGGTGCAACTTAGGAAGCTGAGGCGGATATGCGATCCAAGTACCCGCACCTATTTTCCGCGAACTCCGATCAAGCCGAAGGTACCTTTCTTTCCTAAATCATGCACTTTTGATAAAAGTTGCAGCAGTTCAGCTGTCATTTATTGTGTGTTATGCTGCAGTTTCTTGAATTTATGCTTTCTATGTTGCATTTGGAGTGAGAAACGATGTGGTGATGAGTCTAACGAATGGTTTCAGCTCTATGCTCTATTCCCTATCTAATCTTTGCATGTCTAGCATCATTCGAGGATGAATGTTTCCAAATGGGGGATGATGCAATACCCTGGGAAATTTTTCGTTGAAATTTTGTGCATAAACGTGTTGGATTCTATTTCTAGAATAAATTATAAATTTTTCGTGCAGAATGTCTTAGATTATGACCCACCATTGCATAGAGTATCAAATAAGCTTTCCAATGATATGTGGATCATCCAAATCGGACACCCGAGCGACGAGTTATGAACATTCCGATCGAACCGTAAAAAATAGTCAACAGTAAAACGTGCAGGAACGAGTACTAAGGACTGGCGTATTTTTGCTCCAAATTTAAATGATCATAACTCCTTGTACATAATGATCTAGGTGATATATTATATATCAACGGAAAGTTCTGTGAGTCCTCTTTCCAATGAAATTTGTTTCATCCAATTTGTCTATCGAAGTAAAAAGTTATGGTCGATCTACTTCAGCCTACCAAATACGAATTTTTGGGTCAACTTCAAACGATCATAACTCCTCGTACACAATGATCTGGGTTAGATAATATATATCAATGGAAATATATGATAGTCCTCTTTCTAATGAAATTGGTTTCATCTAATTTGGATATCGGAGTAAAACGTTATGGTTTATCTACTTCAGACTATCAAAACAGTCCACCAAAGGACAGATTCGAGAATTATTTAATTTTTTAGGGGAATTTTGGTCATTCTCCCTCACCTAAAATCGGTCCAAACCCTATATTAAAGCCTATTAGAAGCATTATCTGTTATATTTTATCAAATTCCCTCAAAAAGAAAACCCTAAGCTCCAATATCCAACTTCAACAACCTCCAAAGTTCACCATTAATTCTGCAAATATATTAAAGATTCCAAGTTCCTAATTCAAGAACTCCAAGAACCATCATTCAAAGGAACAATTAAAATCTCAAAAATGAGTATCGATCTAAAGTTTATTATTCAAGGTATGTGGGGTTTTTCAACAAGAACTCTCTTTTGTTCTTGTGCCCAAAAGTAATTTTCTTTACAAAGGCATGATTTTTTTTTTATTTTTACGAATTTGAAGCTTGAACCCATATCTTATGATGATTATTATGAAATATTTATGTTTATGATTTTGAAACATGAATTTACATGTGTGGAGATATAAAGCATGAATCTTGAATGATATTTATCATGATTTTGATATTTGGGTCGTGAATGCCCAATGGAAATTTTTTTTTTTGAGAAAGTGCGTGTTATAAGCACATTGATGTTGAATATTTGAGATATTTTGAATGATTTAACCTTTTGGTCTTAATGGAGTTGTTTTGAACTCG